>NW_006766916.1:99515-110733 GCF_000275845.1 Dichomitus squalens LYAD-421 SS1 | reverse complement strand
GCTGACAATGCACGCGCGAGTTCACTTGGCGACTGACAGGAAGAAGCAAACCAGGAAAAAGGCGGCCTCCTGACACCGTCAGGTCGCTTGATCTCCCTGCAGGGGAATCGAGAATATTTGCCAGCGCGATCTCGTCCCGAAGCGCATCGCCAGGACGGCTTGTACGCCCTGACGATCTGGCTTCGGCGAACACAGAGATGCTACCCCGACGAAGGAAGAAACCTCGTGTAGAGTGTCCGCATGTCAGCGACGATGATCCGTTCGGACAGTGTGGCAAGCCTCCAGCGCGACGACTCTCAAGTTTCGGCATGCATGCGTCTCATCTCCCTCGACGGCTAGCGCGATGATTCGGAGGAGCCAGGTCCCTTTACCGATAAATGGAGAGTTTCTATGAACGGCCGCAGTCAATGCGTGCGTTACAGGCAGGGAGGGGGGACGGACGATGACGGACGATGCGAGGTACGAGAAGCGAGGATTAATGAAGGATGTAAGTAGGTTTCGAGATCAGAGCATCAGCGTGAGCTTACCTGGCATATGACAGGAAAAGGAAAAACGTGGTCTCCTGACGACGCCTCATCATCACACTCCGGGGCTCCTTGGTAAGATGGTCTCTTCCGATCCTGCCCTACCGAGGAGCGAGACCTTGGTCTTGGTTTCGGGAATGAAGCGACGGGCGTGTTAGCGTGCCTAGCACGAAGTGCCCTCAACGGGGCCTGTGCCCGCCCAGGCATCTTGACCGGTGTCAACACGATGTCTGGACCTGATTATACCGCCGAAATCCTCTTATAAATGAAATGCATTTGAGTCGGAGCGGCCATATCACAAGCCAGATCAACCCTCGACCTCCATGGAATCCTCGTAACTCCCGCCTTCATAGTCATCCTCGCCGTCGTCTACAACATTCGAGCTAGCGCTTTCCGGTCCTGCGCCACCGGCGCCGTGCGGATCTAGGCCTTCGTCGCTCGCCTTTAGCATCCACTCGGCTTCGACGCACGTCAGCCACGTCTACACCATGACTCCCATACGTTCGTCGAGGACACCCACCGATATCGATCCTGTCGTTGTGCCCGTGGTGCCTCAGCAGCCACTCCCAGTCTTCCTCCTCCTCGTGCTCCACCGCCGCATAGAACGCCTTGGGCCACGACCACCTCTCCGAAAACACCGGGTCGCCCGTCTCGACATCGCGCTCGACGGTATGGACGCCGAAGTTGAACCCGAGCAGCTCCAACAAGCGCGGCGGATGCTGGGAGAGGACGTCCCAGAGGCCGATCTCGACGCCCAGCTCGCACACGACGTTCACGAACCGGAGCGCTCCGCGCGTGCCAAACTACCCGGCGCACAGCACAAAACCGACGTTACCTCAAGAGACTCGCGCTGGAAGGAAGGAACAGCTCACGAAGTCCATCCAGTCCTCCATCGCCATATCCGCTTGTCCCACACGCGCATACACGTGCAGCGCCGTCAGGCCGCGCGGCAGGTTGATGTCGAGGAACTCGACGAGGCCCCGGACCAGATATGCAGGGTAGAAGTCGAACCCGAGCACCTCGAGCGCAGGCAACTTGGGGAGCGACCACATGAGTGGGCAGCCGCCGTAGAACGCGAGCGCGCTCGCCCCGAGCACAACGTCGAGCCGCCTAAGGGTCGCACCGCGCCCGGAGATGAAATCCGCGACGTCCTGCGCAGGGTTCGTTCCCCGCGGGAAGCCGGAGTTGTGCAGGAGCTTGAAGGAGTGCAGGGCGGGAAACGCGTCTGGGTGCGTGCGGAGGGCCTCGGTGACGGCCTCGTCGATGCCCAGGTCCGCGTCGACGCAGAATGTGAGGGACTGGAGGCGGGTCAGGTGCAGGAAAAGGGCATCAAGGCCAGAGATTGTGCGCGGGAAGATGAGCGAGAGCTCTTGAAGATGCACGAACGCTTGGGGGTCGCAGCCGTAGAGGACCGCGACGTTCTGACTGCTCGACGAGACGCATAGACGGCGGAGGGTGACCGCGGTCGCCATAATGATTCTCTTGGCCGTCTCGATGGGAGGCTCAGCTCCCGAGTTGGAGGAATTGCGTTGGAGGACTGCGAAGGATGTCAATTGCGTGTGGGATGTCAGGCGGAGGCCTTTCGGGAAGTCCATCCTGCGGGCGAGGAGGTCGTGTGGTAAGTTGAGCGGGGTACAGAGAGGAGTGCGGTGGACACATTACGGCAGAGAGAGATGGACGAGCGTTTTCCCAGACGCTTCGATGAGGGCATCGAAAATGCCCCTTGATGGTGCAGGATTGGTCCCGTACCAGGTTAACGCACGTAGATTGCGCATCTTGTTAAGAGCACGGGCGAGAATACCTATGGGAAGAGGTTAGATCAGTACGAGCGCAGGAGACATGCACTGACCCATACCGATATCGAAGGCAATTTCGACGTTCGTCCCGAGTCCTTGTGCACGTACGGTGACTTTTCTGACCACATCTGCGAATTCTGGAGTGGCCAGGATGTGTCGCAGGAGGTTCAAGCTCCTACGGGCATCACGGCCGACTTCGTCTTGAATAGTCTTGTTTAGCGGATATGTGTCACCTTCGATATCCACGTCTTTCCACAGTCCCAGAGTGATGGTTATATCGGAAAAGACAAGTCGTTTCGCAACAGTATGGTGTGTGCTCGAGATCGACAAGCAGGTCCTCCGGTCCGAGGGCGGTAGATGCTGCATCACGAGTGCCCAGACCTCAGGAGCCAGCTGTCTCTCCATGTCTGGGATCGCGACGAGGAGTGCAGGGCTTGAGGTCAAGTGCCCGGGGCGTTTGCTCGGCGATGGTGGGGGATTATGAACAAGCTCGAGAGGTCGATCGTCCTCCGCCAACGACTGAAATGCCACCCCCACGTGGTCACCAGGCGCTGGGCGCGTTTGAACGTGCGCGCTCCTAGGCGGCCTCGTTCTCCTCTCCTGACCGAGATTTGCCCACAAGCCAACTCAGCGACGCCGCTCGCCGTACGGAATCGTTCTGTTATGGAACCTGCTCACCGGTGGGTACCATATTGGGCAGCGAATGTTAGCTCCTGCTGAGGTTATCGACCGGGTAGCAGCCTCGATGCGCGCGATTGGACGGATCTTACTCACCAGAGTGATCGAAGGTTTGCGAGAGGGGTCAATGTATACGCTATAGCGTTATCGGGTTGCGGCCTAGTTGCCCGCGTGAATTCCAGGGATCCGGTACGGTGGCAAGCGAGATCTGGCTGCAGAAACTGTTTATGAAGACTTCTTACAGCCGCTATGGGCAGCGCCGTCGTAGATTCGGGAAGGCGTCTTGTGATGGTTAGGTGGAAAGCGACGTAAACGCTCGGCGACTTGAGTTGTGGCTGGAGTTCATTCCCGTGTGAGTGGATCCGGGCACGCGCTCGAACATCAGGTTCCGAGCTTCTCTCTGAGAACTCGATCACAGCCTCCCACGTTGCCGACCTATTCATGTCATTCCGGAGACGCTCTGCGACATCGGGGGATCTCGTACACAATCTACACCTGGCCATTCTGATCGGAACACGGTCAATCTCTCCTCCAACTGGGCTGTACAAAGCGAACATAACGTCAAGTCTTCGTAGGAAGGGCTTGGTCCTGATGAAATTGGCACGAGTGTGCATGCCCTCTGGCTAGAAGCCGTAGCAGCTCAGAAGCTTGAGCGAAATGAACGGGGAAATGAATTGGCGTGGGTGTGTAGCACCCAGCTCATTCGGTACTAAACGAGCAGTCGAACGCAGTATCGAATATGAACCCGAGGCCATCGATAGTCGCAGTGGAGAAAGTTCACCGAGCTTCCGGAACGATTGAGAACTGATATCGTAAGCGATACCTGCGAGGTTGGTTGACAGGCAAACAGAATTGATCGTGTTTGCATTGGTCGTTACAAAGTGGCGAGCAAGCTCGGTAGTTTCTGGGTACACGCGGCCGTACTGCGTCGGCTGCCGCATGTCAAGGACGGAACCGGAAAGGGCCATGGCCTCACTGAGAGACTGGGATGGAGGTCATACAATTGTGAACGTCCCTAAGGAGAATACGATACCTGAGGGCAACTTGACCTCACTTGAGCAATACTTTGACAATGTTCGACCCTGATGGCCAACATGAGATTGCCCTATTTACGTCACGAATCATGAGCGTCTGGTGTCGGCAAAGTCCATCCGTATTCTCGAGTTCGTATCGATCGCACTATCGCCATCTGGATGATGCTATCGGGACACATCACGGCAGGCAATCGGGCGTGTTCGATCGGCGAAAACTCGATGAAGAGCGGACACGGCAGGCAAAGCGCGATGGTTCAGGTGAGGAAATCTATGTCAAATATACGGGCGATGCAACGTGCCCATAAGATTTCCCAAATCACAAAGAGGGATACAAAGGCCCTCTAGAAATGCTAGGGTCAGGTTGCGTTGCCCATAAATGCCGCACAGATTTCCCTGCTTGGAGCCTGGCGCTTTGCCCGCTGTGGGACGCACAAGATACTCTCTGTGTGCAAACATCGCCTCGCTGGACAAAAGTATTTGGGATCGCAGGCGGTTCCAATTCTCCCCAGTCGAAAACACGCGGATCTCTGCCGTGCATATGACTTACAGAGAGGGATCGCGGCCATCTCTACAGCTGGTCTGCCGGCATCGATGCTCAAGGCTCAAAGCTATGTAGCCCAACACCCTAGGAAGCTCGGGAATCAATGACGCATCTCGGACAGCTCAGGAAGCATGCTCACAGAAGATGTCCTCGTTATCTTCTCCATGGTGTCGCAGCAACCACTCCCAGTCGGCATTGCCGAAGTTGTCGCGTGTACGGGATTGTACTAATGGATGCGACCAGCACTCTCAGAGCATAATCAAGGCCTTTGCGGACGCGAACGACCTCAGAGACTCGCACTAAACCCCGAAGGCAAGACTATAGTGGAAAGCTGCCCAATGACTTCATATCAGAGCTCTGCAGCGAATATCATGGCATCTGTTCGAGAAGAAGGGAGGATTAGTGAGACGGGAGAACGTGCACGTACCGAGATCCAGCCTCTGCAACGCAATTTATGTCGATTCGACGCATTTGCCATTGCGATTAGTACGCCACGCCGTTGCCAGAGCGGCGGCATTTCAAACTTGACAGCTGAACGACAGCCTGCGATGCGTATAGGTGCTACAAGGGCCGCACCGCCGGCCTGGGCCTCTCATGCCCATTGTATGCTCCACCATCGCGCAGAATATTGAATAACCTCCGTAATGATCAGGGCATTGTAGCCACGTTAGGCGGCCTCCGGGATGCGGATCCACTTCCACGCTCGCGGAGGTACTCTGATAGCATTATGATCGCTATACGTCAAGATATTTGGAAATGCACGTACGCAACGGACTGATCCGCGAGTGACGGCCACAGGGCAGGCCTCAGGTGATGCGGCATTCAAGCTGCACATGGAAGGTCGTCAGCATTAACCAGATGCGATCTTCATCCATGTCGCTGAACAAACCTGAAACCAATCGAAGTGCGATAGATCTCGTAAGTAGGAGCTGTCGAGGTCAGAAGAAACCAGTAGAACTTGCGTCTCATAGCAGCTTCGGACAAGTACGTAGTATCGGCCCACTTGCGAGGCAAGTGCTTGTGTCTATTGCGCACTCCAGCCGCTATATTGCACATATCGAGAGCCCAAAGGACTACAGGATGACCTTGAAGTGGGAGAAGACTGATTTTGAAGGGTTGTGACGTGGCGCACCTTCAGTACTAGAGATCGACGACCAAATTATGTCGTGCAACTTCGAACTGGCGCACTCATGGCGTTCAGTAGTGACGCACATGTGAGCCAGTGGCCAAGTGCAGCATTGGCCACGTTTGCTGAAATGATACTCACGACCGTCGCATCGTAGCTGAACGAAGGGGTTGCAGGCTCGGGACGCAGAGACCAGGCAAACTCGATCTCGCGTGGGAAAACGAACTTGTGGCGGAGGCGTATAAGTAATACTTGACCCCAGTACGGCAGTCGGAAGGAGTCCGACCATGGTTGGTCTCGACTAACAGCCCGAGCACAGGTCCTTGGATTAATCCCCATTACATAGCCAATCTTGGATGCCAATAAGGTTTCACATGACAGAATATAGGCACAAACACGGGATCCTGGGCGTGGTCCATGTCCTGAACATAGCTCGGTGCCAGCAGGACCTATCGGAATCAAGCCGACTGCCTGTGGCGAACCTCCTGGTTTCTCACGACCACATATTCAGATCTCAGCGTGATCATATACATGAACATACCTACCAGTAAGTGAACGCGGTTCTCGGTATCGTGTTGAAAACCCTGACGAGTTCAAACCAGGCTGGCGTGTTGACTCGTAGCCTACAATCCCTGACACAGAGCGTCAGAGAAGGTGTCACCCGAATCCACTAGTGGATTCCAGGTTTCGTTGACTTTATCGATCGTGATAGTTACGATCTTACGCAGGCGGGACAGGCTTGGACGAAGGATTTCCAGAGCATCGGGCTCGCGGACGTCATGATTCATCAACCCACCACGCTGCCTGATCTGGACGTTACAGGGCCTAGACCTGCAAACAACGCGGAATATGACGTAGAAGCGGCGGTGACACCTACCACTGGACGCGCATTCTGAGAGAAAGCACATTTCCGAGGGATCGCTTGTGTATCCTGCCATATAGTGGTTTTCTGCTCTCAGTCTGCTTAGTGCGCTCCCACAGAATCCGCACACGGACAGTGCAGAGACATTGAGTAGAGGCTGAACGTGCAGATAGGCTCATGCGTTCTGGTTAATATAGCGATATCTTCACAACAAATCCAGTACCTCCCGGTACCCTTCTACTGAGGCGTCGCCCCAGGACCAAACACCTCGGCGTGTAGCCTGTTCGGCTCAACACCCCGCGCTTTCAACGCCTCGAACATGTCCGCCATGAACTGTCCCGGCCCGCACACGTAATACTGCGTGGTTCGATCGTCGAGTCGCAGGGTCGGGCGGTCAACCTCGTTGAGGTCCAGCCGTGCGCGGACGTCGTAGTCCGTGCCCTGCACGTCATTCTCCTGCGGATTGGAGTAAAATATCGTTGTCTTGACCTGGTCAGGGTGCTTCCTGGCCACGGACGCGACGTACTCCTTAAACGGATGCAGGCTGCCGTTTCGCACGGCCTGCACCCAGGACACGTGGCGCCGGGTGGCCTCTGCCTTGACGAGTGTGTTGAGCATGGAGAGCAGGGGCGTAAGGCCGATCCCGGCGGAGAGGAGGACGACGGGGGAGGAGGAGGCGTCGAGAAAGAATTCGCCGAAGGGGTAAGCGAGCTCTACGGTGTCACTCTCGTTGAGCGTCTCGTGTAGGATGTTCGAGATCCACCCGGGATGCGACAGCTGCGAGGAGTCGGAGAGGTTTGTAGGAATACCGTCCTCGCGCTTGACGGAGATGCGGTAGTAATCGGGATTATGGGCGTCGGAGAGGGAGTATCTGATGAGAGGACAAATGGGCAGACTGACAGATAGCGCAGGAAGAACGCGGCCTACTGTCTGTTCTGGATTATACCAAGCTTCGGTACGTAGCGCTGCACGGAGATGTACTGCCCAGGGCGGAAGGGCTCGAGGGGCTTGCCATCCTTCGGCTTGAAGTAGAAGCTCATGATTTCGTCGCTTTCCTTCACCTTTTTGTTTGTCGACGATGAACTCGCGCCAGCCAACCCAGCCGGCTCCCTCATACAGCTCGCGCTCGCGGTCGATGAATATGTATGCCAAGTTCCAGTAAGCATGTATCCACGCCTCCGCGAGCTCACCCTTGACGACGTCCGCGCCAACCACCTGGATGATCGCGTCCGTGAGGTATTTTGCGACGATTTCGTACTGAGCAGGCTCGATGTGGATGGACGCGTGCTTGTGCGCAATGCGCTCGACGAAAGACAGGATGGGGGTGAGGTCTTCGATATGAGAAGCGTACGCTAGGAGTGCGTGTGCCAGGGCTTCGGGTTGATGGCCACGCTGTGGTTGAGTCGTGAGCTTGATGTTATGCAACACGAAGAGAATGACTAGCTTACGTCCTGCTTGCTTTGGCTGAAGAGGTTCATGAGCAGGGGAGTTTCGGCGAGCATACGCTTGTACATAAGGGTTGTGATCTCGTTGCCATGCTGCTCAAGTACGGGCACAATCCCAGAGATGAGCTTGCGCTGCACAGGCGTCATCGGCTGGCAACGCGGAGTAGATGGGGCATCTGCGTGGGGGAGCTCTCTTGGCATGTCAGAGGTATCGTGGGCGAACGATAGGCGCGATCGGGATGGATGAAGGCTAAGGCTTGAGGATGCTGCTCCCCGACGTCTACTGATGCCATATTATATACGTCGCCCAGCGCGACTGCGAGTCTGTTGCGTGTGGAAGAAGTCGGAAGTCAAGTATACTTTCTGACCTGGACATGGGCGAGACCGTTACCGGATTGCAGATACGGGGCCAAGTGAGACCGGACGGGGCGGCTCGTCAAGATGATCGGGGCATGGCTTCCTACGGTGCGAAATGGTGCGAAGCGTTCCGACGTTGAAAGACCGGTGCTAGGAACAAAATATACCTGTCGAGTCCACGCCGATGTGACCAACTGCGGCGACCTGATTCGCTCAAGCCTGGTCAATTGCCAGGACTCGGGACGTGAGGCGATAAATTGCACGTACTGAGCGGCTCTTGCTCTCCGATCATCCGCCGATGGCGTACTATGTCGCTATGCAGTCCATCAGAGGTCGCGAGGTGCTATACTTGCGAAGTGCCAGGTAAAACTCGTCAGACAACCTCCAGGTATACATATGTCCAGAAGTAGCCGTGGAAGGCGCGAGTCTGACTTACCGCCATTCAGCGCAACTACCTCTTCACTCTCTTCAGTCGCATCTCGCCAGTAGTCACGACATCCCGCCTTGAAACATCGCAGGTGTATTTTCAGTAAGTAGCAATGCGTGAGTTCAAAGGCAATCAGGGGCTGACAGGCCTAGAACGTACATTGTAGGAATCGCGTTACACACGTAGAAGGGCTATGGTGGTCCAGGTCAAAGGGGACTTCACGCTAAGTCTTTCAAAAATTTTCTTCCACATTGATTGACGGTGCATGAGGAGTGCATGAGGAGGCAAATAAAGATCCAGTTGGGAAAGCTGCAAGGGCCTATTCAAGGAAGAAGCGGGAGCATCTCCGTCGCCCGAATATGTCCGAGTATTCAGGCGCCCATGTTTGGCCCGCCGGCGCTATCCACCAGAACAGATGCTCGCCTCTCGCTTCTCGACAAAATAACCACGTCTCTCTCGAACCATACCCGATGCTCACCGTCCTTCATAAGTACTGCAATTTCTTCGAGATGGTTGGTAAGCGCGTGAAGCAAACACCGACGACCCGTTCTACCACCTCAAGGAAAGCGAGATGTGGACTAGCGGCAGACTGTTTTGTTGACGCATCTGACACCCTGATTCCTCGTTGTTTTCTTCCAAGCCGAACCGAATGAGGGGATCCCGATGTTCGCCACCGAACACCACCAACCTCTGACTCCAAACTCGAAGCGTCTATGAACCCTTGCGTGCGTCCTTCCTCTCTTTCCTGAGAACCCCCATGTTATTTTCTGACTCTACATGCCCTACTTAGGTGCGCAGGCCACTCGCATCACTATGGTGTTGGGTCGCTGGTCGTACGCTCCGATGTCACGACGCTGTACGTCACACTCTGCGTCTTCCGTCTCGTACTGGCATACTTACCTTCTTCTCTCGTTGTCAGCCAACGTCGGTGCACGTTTTAAGTAGCAGCAATCCTTAGTATGTCCTTCCCCACTAAATGTATGCTCAGCCACTGGTGACTGTGGCACACAGACTGCTGCTCCATTTCAAAAGGGGCGAGTCTCGCCCCTGGAGAACTAAGCTTCTTACTGGGCATGGCTAATCTGCAACCACGAGTGTTCCCCATATATTGTTCCTTGTCCGGCCCCTGCTCACCACGCCACGGTCGCAGTACGCTACATGCGCAAAGACGTCAGCAGCCCCGTCGATAGTAAGCACGCCTAGTGGCAGCCGCCGTTTGCGGCGCGTCCCACTCGGGCTGTTTCCCCGCCCCTGCCGCCAAATACCATACTGTAAGGGAGAGGTGTACGAGCCAACCCCTCCCGGTAAATTCGCCTTGCGTGGACAGGCGACTCGTGGTGCGGAGTTACGCGTGGCGCGTGCAAGGCTGAGCCTTCAACTGGCAAGTCTCCACTACATTGCAGCATACGTCTTGCTGGCACGCTGACTGAATGTCCCTGGAAAGTGCGCCCTAGCATTTGCTAACAAGGCTGGTTCATGTGTCTGGTGCGTGTTCATAACACATGGTGCTCGCGGACCTATCATTTGGTAAGTACACAATATACTCATGGTGGATTTCGCTCGCACCGTATAGTAGACTAGGCAACCATTGCAAGGCGGCCTGGCGAAAGCTTGTTGCTGCGGCATAATGGGCGGCCTTTCCCTGATGGCGGTGTCCCACGTGGCCCTCACCTTCCGGACAGTTCGGATCATCATTCGGAAGCCAATGTATGGCGCTTACACCACATTCACCGGGACTTGCACTGATGACTCTGCCACTCCGACTACTACGTAGCAGTACCAAACTCAGCAAAATCAACCTTTTTCGCTTTAGCAAATGGGACTACTGATTGTGTTCCTCACGTTCACAGTCTATGCCACTTCTTGATCGACTGCTTCCTTAGTACTCACTGCATACACCGGAATCGCACTTTTCCGCCCCTACCTACGGTCCACACCAGCGTTGTTACGGGTCAAGTCAACGGTCATGACTTTTAGACGACGGATGACCGGTCACTGTGTGACCCGGTCATGACCGCCGGTCAAAAGTTAGCACGTGAGATCTCCGGCATGTCCGAGTGTGCGTCTGACGGCAGGCCATGGCTCTCGGATAGGCCAAACGCATCGTGGCCGCGAGGAGGTACAATAAGGGCTGATGAGACTATTGCATACTCATCCCTGTCCTTGAATTTAAATGACCTACTACCCCATAATACGCCATATCTGAGCTGCGAACCGACAAAGAGCTTGCCGACGGATAGATCAAAAATCAACTCATAGGGAACGGAACTCGACTTGGATATGAAGGCCGACGAGAGAACTAGCTGTATATGACAAACGAGCTGCAGTTTCTAGCCAGCAAGAGGAGTCTGAGTCGGAGGAACAGTTGCCCAGCGGCCTACTGTTGGTTGCCACCGTGACAGCTGATCGTTCAGTACTTCGTTAGTCA
>NW_006766916.1:89448-99042 GCF_000275845.1 Dichomitus squalens LYAD-421 SS1 | reverse complement strand
GGAGGGACATCCGGTCAAGTTGACCAGGGTTGCATACGGGAAACCAGGTTCGTCATCGGTGCTCCCAGGCGGCGCCGTCTTGCTAGTGCATGGAGGTAGTCAGGGGGGTGAGGGAATAGCGAGTGCGGGAGGAAGCTGCACGCTCACAATATTATTTGTCCGGTAGAAGAGTCGAAAAATGCTTCAGTCCGAATAGTTTCTACCGCTGACGGAGTTGAAGTATTTGATACTTCCAACCTCTGTTGTCTCCAGCTCACATTATCTGACACCTTCCGCTCACTCTCCCCTCGAAAAATGCTCCTTCAATTCTATACAATTTCTACCTAGGCATACACAATTAGTCGGGCCATCCATAGCTGCTGGTCCCAATCAACGTGATTAGTGCGACCCCACAAGCGCTCGGTCGCCTAGATCACGCGTTGACCTTTGACCAACCGTCATGACCAGTCAAGCTAGTCAAAATCGGTCATGGCTTCGGTCATGACCGCGGTCAAAACAACGCTGGTCCACACCCACTCGTATTCCGAAATCCATCAGGTGACGCCCGTTCAACGTATGAGGGCATTCAAACAATCAAAGACGACTGGCAGGACTTGGTAACATTTTCGTTCAAACCGCTGGCCACTGATAGTCCTTTCACAGACTTGCTTTTCTAGCTGTATATCAGGGCTGACGTAGGTCATCATGATATTACGGCTTGCAATAAGTGGCGTACCACCCTCTTGCGTGACGTTCTATGACGGCATGCGCCAATCGCAGGTCGAACCCGGGCCTAGGACAGATGGCATGCTACTGATGTCTGCCTAGTCACCCTACCGAGGCTCTCCGCTATCCTGAACCCTGGTCGTCAACTGTGATCCACACTTTTCCAGGTCGTCGTGAGACCGCGATGCGATCTGTGTACATAGACGCCAGCGTCGGTCCCACTCGCAAGTCCGAACTTCCTATTCACCGGTCACCGCTGACATAGCTGTTGGCCAGATATGGTAACTTCACTTGACCAACATCGGTCTTCATTGAGGGTCACAAGCTCGAACGACTAGCATGGGCGGCTTATAAGGATGCCATGAATGCTGGACACAACACTCATCCGTCTACCTTTGCGCTACCACATCCTCGCTATGTCTACTCAGAAGGCACTCATCATCCCGGAAGAGCGCGCGCCGTTCAAGCTCGTTAACGACTGGCCCATCCCCAAGCCAGGCGCCAACCAAGTGCGAGTCAAGATTCTCGCCGCCGCGCTGAATCCTGCGGACCACAGGATACAGAAATTCGGCATGCCAATGCCCAGCTCGTACCCATTCATCAATGGTCTCGACGGTGCTGGCATTGTCGAGGAGCTCGGTCCCGACGTCACCAAGGTCGCGAAGGGCGACAAAGTGTAAGTGGTCTACGAAGTAGAGTGCGCCCATTAGCACATTGACTACGTTGCAGCCTCTTTCCTGGCGGATTTCTCCTCGAACGTGCGACGTTCCAGCAGTACAACATTGTCCCGGAACTCAACATTGCTAAGGTCCGTGCCTATGAGGCCACATTCCGTCCGTCGGTTGAGGTCAGGGTGGATTCATGCTCCCCTGCCAAATCGCAAGTAGCCGCTCGGGACTACGGTGATTTTGGCTGGTAATCCTACCATACCCTGCTCCTATCCGGCGTATAGGCTCTGAATGCTCCAGGCTTTCCGCACGTGTGCTCATGCGTTTCTCCTTTAGATTCCGGACAACCTCTCTATCGACCAAGCGGCATCCGTGCCGCTGGGCCTCGCTACCGTTGCTACCGGGATCTGGGCCCATCACCCCGAGGCGAACTCCGTCGATTTCCCAGCACCATGGGAGGAAGGCGGCAAGACGAAATTCATTGGCCAAGCCGCCCTAATCTATGGCGGCTCCGCCTCCGTCGGACAGTATGGTACGCCTATCGCTCTTACGCTGCCTGTCTATCGTCTTCCTGAATTGCAAACAACACTTTTGTCAGCGATTCAACTCGCGCGCATCCAGGGCTTCTCGCCCATCATCACAATCTCGTCTCTTAAGCACGAGGATTACCTCAAGTCTCTCGGTGCGACGCACGTGATCGACCGTTCCCTCCCGCACGCAGATGTCCTGCGCAAGCTTCCGGAAATCACTGAAGGCAAATCAATCGTTTACGCGTATGACGCAATCTCGTACCCCGAGACGCAGGCGTTGGCGTACGACGCTCTCGCGGATGGGGGCGCGCTTGTTGTAACGAACCCGCGCTCTGCGGATTTCCTTAAGGACATGACCAAGGACGGAGATGGGAAGAAGGTCGCGCGGCCTGTCGCTACCCTCTCACTTCCAGGGAACTTGAAGCTGGGTGAGGGATTGTACAATCACATTACCGAGTGGCTCGCCACGGGGGTCATCGTGGTATGTGTTCAATAGTGGTAGACGTCCAGCCTGCGCGGCACTGATAGCACACGCATGCTAGCCAAACAGGATCGAGATAATCCCGAACGGCCTTGCAGGTATCCCGGAGGGATTGGCTAGGATCGGAGAGGGCAAGGTAAGCGGCGTGAAGCTGATAGCTCGTCCTCAGGAGACGCCGTGAACGTCAGCACTCGATACCATGCGGGGAGGAATATATCTGTAACAATATGGCACTGGACACTCGTCTCGTTTATGAATGAGATAACTGTTTCCTTCCAAGCACCTCGCACAGGTTTGAAGTTCGAGTGCGCTCAGGCTGTACGGAGAACTTGCCCTGGGGCAGTGTCATACGTCCGCGTGCCCAGCATATGTCCAACATTAAGAAGCCTAAAAACTCGCTACACTTATACCATACCTTGCAGCTGTCGTCCCACAGAATGAGTCTCCGTGACGTCAGCGTAACCCTATCTTGTTACGCGCCGTGACCCGGGTGACAACCCGGGACATCCGGGGTGCCGATGCTTGCGAGAGACCAGCATCATCGCCTCCGACGAGTCGTTTTGCAGGGCTGTTGGGCAAAGGGGCACTATGGACGGAGGTGCGTCATTTATGTACTGAAGAGTCGCTGTATCCCTCATAATATACAAACGAGAACAGGTGTATGTTCATGTTGCGTCTTGTCGCCCTCGTCTAATCGCCCTCGTCTAATCAGTACGTAGCCACCAGCCTTTACATGCTCTCTTACGGCCTTCTGCCGATTTCATGAACGCCAGATATCCAAAGTGGGTGTTGTGGTTTTGCGCTAGTGACATACATATGGTGCCGTATATTAAACAGCTTCCCTATGGGCTACACCAAGATCCTGAATGCAACTACCTAGCCAACCATGCAATTCCGAGGGCCCATAATTCCCTCCTGTAGGTCCGAGACTGGTTTACTCGAGTTGTAATCGGGTCTGTCAAGCTGACATTCATGTGGGAGGATGGCAGCAAGCCCAGGTATCCCGGGCAAGCGGCTGTTGTCTATCCGTGACATGTCGTATGTAGACCAATACGGTACGCCTCGCATTAGCACATGTATCTGTGCAGAACTGACTCCGTAATATGACGACGCGCAGTCATTCAGTATGTGAGGATGCAAGGCCTCTAGTCAATTCTCACCACAGCCCCTCCCGTTGCACGAAGGCCACTTGAAGTCTCTGGGTGCGACGCGTTATCGATCGCTCGCTCTGCGGGCTAAATCCTCGAGTGCCTCTCGGCCCTGACCCAGGGAAACATAATTTATCACACATACGACGCTTCTGAAGTGCTGGCAGATGATGGCGCTCTCGTCGTGACGCCACCGCAATCTACGAGTTCATGATCAAAGGGGGATAAGGGAAGTGCGTCGCTCGTTCCCTCGCGAACTTCGAGATACCTGCTAACTAGATACTCAGATTTCGAATCTCCAGCCGTTTGGCTGAATGGCTTGTTACAGGATCTGAAGATATTGTGGTGGGTGCCCCTGGGGTTGCGGGCGGTCTGGAGAGGATGGAGAAGGGTCATGTCAACGGTACGAAACTAGTCGTCCGCAACTGCGATACCCCTCAAATCCTGTCCTGGACCTTGCTGTTCACGGCGTTGAACCAGATTGGGCCAATATGCACGTATAAGCAAGGCCGGTCTAGCGATGCTCTAATTTGGAATTGTGGGCGTTTGTAGAAGATCTCGATGCGGGCGAGCGAGGACTCCCTAACGGCTTGTTTGATGCGCCTGACCGCCTTCTTCCCTATAGAACATGTTCCACCACCACCTCGCCAGCGTTCACCAATCAGCTTGTCCGATGCAGACCGGAACATTGGCTTGCTTTTTGGCCCCGAGTTGCAAAAGCCGCGCAACATTGCAATAATGGCCGAGAACTCGTGTTTCATGCTAACCCTCAAGAGGAGGGGTCAGTTTCTAGGAGGACTGCTATGCTGCATACATTCGCAAGACTACTCAGGTTTTTTTTCACTCCCAGCTTATCACGGCGTCTAGGCGGCGCCGCCCTATTGAATCAGTTATGGTGAGTGCCGCCATTATCCAGGCCACTGGGACATCATCCGACGCGCGGCAGACAGTCGTATATCAGAATGCGCCCGGCATGCCCCATGATCTCATGCAGACCATGCATGGTAGTGCCACTGGCATCACATGTGCACCGGAGGACATCTAGGATCTGCACGACATCACCGCCGTGCTGTGCCTTGGTACAGACCCTAACCTCTTTACCCGCGCTCCAGTTACGTCTTCTCAATTGTACACGCGCTAGTGCGAGCCCGCCCGTGACAGCGCCCCCGCAAGTGTGCATTGAGCTTGGCATGGTCAGTGCTGTAAGGGCGCAATACCAAGCAAAACCGAGCGAGCTGCGAGCTGCCTCACACGTCCGCCCGTTAGCGGCCCAAAGTACTCCTTTTCATCGCCGTAATTTCAACAGATGTCTTGGCACTGGCACCTCGTACGTACTCTTCCTTTTCGTGAATTTCCATTTTGGGTTATCGCGGTGCTAACCGTTCTCCTGTGTCATTGTTCCAGGACGCCCTCTCCGCGCCCGCTGGGGCCCCTGCTCGGCTTCATCCCGCATTATGCGCGTCTCATCGAGAAAGAGGAGCAAGAAGGGTTTGAAGGGTGCTATATAAGAGGTACAGTTGAACCCTCCGTCTACAGCTCAGCAAGAGTCTTCCCCAGATCACAACCAGAGCTTACACTTCGCCTCTATATTCATCTCGATCAGCCATCCCTTCGCTGCCGCCACCAGAAACATGCAGCTCTCTATCGCATCCCTCGTTCTCGCCGCCATCCTCCCCGTCGCTTTTGCGGCCAACTGCCAGAACAGCGGCGGCGTCGCCAACGGCGAATGTGTCAAGTTCTACGGGAACTCCCAGTGCAAGGGCGACCCGATCGGCAGCTACAAGCCGACGTGCGCAGGCAATTGCTTCAAGTACGACAGCTATAGTAGCGTGTTCGTCTCCGGCGACGGGACGTACGGCACCGACTGCGTCCTGTACTCGGACGACAACTGCAGTGTCGAGCAGACTGTGAGTTTGCTATTTTCTTCGCCTTTCTCAGGTCGGGGGTAGTTCCGTGTTGTGGGCTGACTGTAAATTACGGCTAGGATACCGGCAATGTCGTCGTCGGAGGTGGGAAGTGCGCCGCTGCTCCCAACGCAAAGAGCATGAAGTGCTACTACCGCTGCTGAGCATCGGACGCTCAGTCAACTAGGGGTGGCGCCCGCTGACTGCTCTATGAGCAGCCCGCGCTGCTGGGGATGAACCGTTGTATATTCGGGCTGATTGGTGCTCTTGACCATATCACCGCCTAGTTCTGTCCTCGTACCCTGTTGACTCACGTACAATAATCTACTGTATCTCCATTGTGACTTCTGCTTCCCTAGGATGCACCCGTGCGCACTCCTGGTTGATCTTCTGCGCGCAATTTTGGTCTTCTGAATATTTGTAGCCTTCCAAGAAAGTGTAGCCCTAAGGAATCGTCCATGAGATGGTGCAACATCACTTGATTCCGAAGCGAATGATTCGTCGTCTCCTTCTTTTACGTTCGTTACCACTGGTACACTCTCTTCCGCGCATCAAGGGCTGCAACTATGATCACACATACTGTTACTAGACCGACCATTCGGTACCAGGCGTTCAGTCACGGGCGAACTCGCGTGGCTGTGCGGTGTTCGGGGGATACTCTGAGGCCCACGTCAACTTGAGCCGTTCCCGCGCGAACTTGAAGAACGCCGCCTTTAACGTCTGCGAACGCCTCACCACGGGGGCATTGCTACCAGAATCTGTACAGAGGTACGTGATTGCTATACTTACTACATTCTTCTCTCAGCTCTGCGTCGCAGGCTTTGTCATTTGGGCCAATACCTAGCTTCGGTCTCACCTCGTCTATCCCATCGTGATTGTTGAAGGACAACATGGGGCTGCTGCCCCCAGAAGTCTGGGGTCTCATCGTCGATCAACTTCAAGCTGAGGATCAGCGCACTTGCCTTTTCCTCTCTAAACTGCACCATGACTTCGCTCTCAAGGCTCTGTTTGCTCATGTCACCGTCTACTTCGGATTGTGGAGGATGGACGACGGCGGTCTTATGGATTCAATTGAGAAGCTGGAAGAGATGCGGCGCCGGAACAACACCACTTTTGACGTGCTCCGACACATCTCTCTTTCCCCTGACTTTGCGAGACTGGTTAGGACTCTCAGTGTTCGTGCTTTCGTCGATGGCGGCGATGGTATATTCCATACCCGTGAGTTTTTGCAAGTGCTGTGCGTTACCTTTGGACTGACTCATCACCTAAAATCAGGAGCTCTGATCCTGGCGATCCAAGCCTTACCAGCCTTACGGGCCTTCTACTGGTATGGATACTCGCCAATCTGCGATGACGCAATATTCTCGGTCCTTGCTCAGTCGGCAGGCCCCTCACTAGAAGTATTGCGAGTCCCGTACTGTTACTCTTCCCAAGCGTTGTTCATCACCAGTCACTAACACCTCGCGCAGTTTCACAGAACACACGCATACTAGTCTTACGTCGTTCGTCAGACTACGCGAACTGCGTATAGACGGTGTGCCGGTCCTTGAGAGCGAGGGCGGCGCAGGTGTTGCACTACACGCGACACAAATAGCCCTAGGCGCACTGTCGGGCACCCTCTTCCGGATTGCCGTGTCCGGGGACCTCGTCTGGGGATGTTCCGTTCGTTCTCTACTCGGATTGCAAGAACTCGAGGTCATACTACCCGAAGAGCCCGGCGGCCTTGCCCTGATCCTCCGACATTGCATCTCCCTGCGCTCTCTCTCCTTGTTTGTGCTGGAATCAGACGATCTCTTCTCCTGTTTGGAAGCATGCCCGACGTCACTTCCTGACCTTCGTGCATTCAAATTCATACATCGCGATGCCACTTTTGCGCATCGAAATGCAGAAATCCTTGCGCAATTCCTGAGGAACAAGAAGAAGCTACGGTCGCTTGATGTGGAGATCAGCGTCGACTTCGACCAGGGCGTTCACGAGCAACAATTACTCGAAGCTATCACAGAACTCACGGGACTTGAAGTGCTAGGCCTGAATTTCCAGCGTCCCGCGTGGCGACTAAGCGATATCGAACTCTTCGACAAGCACATTCCTAAAGGAGTCACAGCGCTGCGCATTTCTGTGCAGTTAGGTCAGGTCGATAATGAGGTCCTCCAGAAGGAGTGGTTTGATCTTGTAAGCCCAGCTTGTCCACTATCTCCTTGCAATATACTGAAAGCCACCACCAACCTTTCTGTTAAGTTCAAGAAGCGGACCTCACTGCGGTATCTCCAGATCTTTGATAAAGACAGGGTGTTAGACCTCAAGCAACAGATCCTGGAGGATCCCCCCGATGCTCTCGAATTGCTCGGGTATGGCCCATTCCTACGTTGGCTCGTGCGCGACCATGACGATCCCGACGATGACCGCCCCAAGTATTCCCCGTGCTGGTCGGCGTCAAAGCTTATCTTCAGGACCGTGGAAGACTTTGGATGCGCAGACTGGGAATGGCTGCTGCGGTGGCACGATTACGACGGTATCTGTGCATCTTCGTTCTATCGATATATTTGTCTGGCGCTGCTGACCACAGGACAGATGACTTGGAACCCGGTCCCTACGATGGCGTCACGGGTCGGCTCTTGCTGCAGTAAAGCCCGTGAATCTACGTTTCGAAGTTTAGTTAGTCATAAGGAATAAAAGATCGCGGCCTTCTCGTGGTGTGATCTGGCAAGTGAGTGTAACCGGTAACATTTACATTGGGAAGAGTGGGAAACCTGTAAACCAATCATATTCTGGCACGCCCTGAACCACGTTCTTCCAAAGGTCCCCACTAAATACAGTCATACACGGGTCCTCGGGACAGTCAAATGTTGCAACTCATCCTGAACCTTCCCCTACCTGTGCAGCCCATATCGGACAATATAACCATGTATGGTACTCTACAAGTCATCATATTCCCAAGTTTCATGGTAGTCCAGCTATGTGTGAGAGGGATCGGGGACAATCATCCTAAATTTCTCTTATCGCACGTCTCTCGGTCCTCGGGACAGCGCTTAATTCCCTCGTATGGAACGAGATTGCTGTTGCCGAGGATAGCTGAGCCCGGATATGGTATGTGGGCATCTAAACGCCCGATCGTTTGAGCGAAAGACTACTCTTCCACACTGTTTCGATGACTATCTGGGCACAGTGTCGAAATCGCACCACATGAATTTGCTGAGAGAAGGAAGATATATGTTGCCTTTTTGGAAACTAAAAATGGGGTACGCCCATGGGCATGGTGAGTATAGAATTAGGCCGCAATCAGTCCCAGATTTGGGTTTCGCGTAAATCTCATACACAAACTGGGCTGGTGACCTTACTTCCGGTTCGTCTCTGATGAAATTCGAGGAAAGTTGAGCTGTAAGTATTCTGTATAGTTATATACAAAGACCTGAGGCAGTAGGGTAGGGGCAGGGTCAGGAATCGCGCATTGTCCCGAAGACCCATGGTGTCCGACAGAGGACCCGTGTATGACTGTAGTTCTTTTCCGTCTTCCTTCCAAAGGTGCCACTCTGCATAGCACGAGGGACAAGTCGACCGCTCCAGAACCACCTTGTAAACTGAGACCGCCAGCTCCCTGAGCTTGTCGCTCAAGTTCCACGGATCGTAGCAAGGGCCTTTGTATACGGAACCACGGCCGGTGACGTGCGGTACCCGAATAGCCCGGATAGATAAGACTCCTAGGCACTTGTGAGTCTCTATGCGTCGACGGGCCCAGATATCGAGTACTGGAAACAAGGCCTCCAGTGTGTACCCAACACCAATGATAGGAATGGAACAGAGCACCATCTCTTCCAGTTCGGGGCAAGTGCTTGTGTTGAACTTGGACTTATCCGGTCCGGACTACACGAGGCTATGCGTCTCCTAGCGCTTAGCTGTAGTCGCTTATGTAGTATGTTACCATATTTGGGACTCTCTGCTCGTGTACTATAGCTATGCTTCTGGACTCTTCTGGTACTGTCTAGGACAATCCGTACTACTCCAGAACGGTCTAGACAGGTCTATGCCTTACTCATCTCTTACTCAGCCTATGGTGCGATACGTCGCAATTCTTTCACCATTGTATTATTCATCGCACTATGGTACATGTGACTAACCACCCTTTGATTAGTCATGGACACTTCTCTGTAGTATATAAGG
>NW_006766916.1:75620-83106 GCF_000275845.1 Dichomitus squalens LYAD-421 SS1 | reverse complement strand
GATTAGTCATGGACACTTCTCTGTAGTATATAAGGACTTCAGATTGCGTCTCCCTCTTCAGTCTTTCCTTACTGACTGAAGAGTGAGTACTTCGTCACATCTATCTCTAACTTGTAGTTACTTACTTAACCTTTGTAGTCTTGCTTCGACTCTAGGTACAGTTGGTTACTGCAATATAGTCTTTCCTTACTGACTGAAGATCTTGCTTCGACTCTAGTCGGATCTAATCCTTGTCTTCACAGCCCCGAGTTTATCAGCTTGGACCCATTCCGAGGCCCAGGAGTGCCTGCTGGATCAGCCGACCGCCCCCGATCACCAGCGCTTGCAGGTGAGACAGACTCTCAAAGAAATGAGACCGATCGCGTCTTACGGGGAGCCCGTGAGCGATGTGGAGTTGGAGGTGGACAATATTTGACGGTGTGATGAGCTTCGGTATGGCGTCCAGGAACTACTTGCAGTTCAATCCAAGGTAAGTGTAGCGGTCTACCTGTTCACGACGATGGATGTCGTCAGACCGTATCACCCGGATAGTGATTGACCAGTCTGGGTCCTCCAGCGATGCTTCGCTCATGCTGCCTCGTAAGGACAGGAGAGCGAGAGTGCCTGATGGGAGGAAGAACCTCACTGATATTAGGAGGTATCACATACAAGGTATAATTTGCAGGCGAGCCGCAATGTCCTTGGATATGGAATCCGGATAGGGATGGTAGGCGCATAGGGGACAGCACCATGCACACGTCATGCGCGATCTCCTCGATGACCATGTAACGGAGTCTGGCCAGTGTCACTTAGTGTTCCGGGGGGGATGCGACGAGGGACAGGTCAGCGACTTCGAATGTATTCAGAAAGGGTTCGGCCACGGTACGATAATTGTCGAGATTGGGGCATGCAGCCATGAAGCTGTGGAGGGAAGTCTCGAAGTATCGCGATCTCTGTACTGCAGCGTCTGATGCTTGTGTGACGGAAAGCGATGTGAGACTATCCAGATTGCTGGCTGCAGTAGGGACGATATGAGTGATCTTCAATTCGCGCAGACGAGGCAACTTGGTGGCGTCGAAATTCCACTCGAAATCGCCGCTGCATTCGTCGGAGACAAGTGTGAGCGACGTGAGTCCTGCGCCGATTCGGTCCACAAAGGCTGCGACGATATCTGTTTGAGTGTACTCATCATACACAACCTCAAGCCTCTCCACGGACTTCATGCGGTCGACGACCAGATAGAACGCTTTTTGGACGTCCACACCCTACATATCGCGACAGTCCACGAGCAAGTCCCAACAAGCGCCACGTGCGCGTTGCAGTTGCACATCCAGGGCGCCGTTGTTAGGAGGGCGGTCGACAAGAATCAAAGACCACAGCGAGGCAAGACCCAGGGCTGCGTTGCGCCACGTCCTGCAAACCCAAATAGCACGAACCCAGTCGGCGATCAGCCCGTGTTGATGTGGAGCGCAAATGTCCTTCCATGCTTCTATGATCATAAGGATGATCTCCACAGGTAGTCGTCTTGTGAGGTCTGTTGGTAGCACTGGGACAACCAAGTCTGAGTGGATTTCAATGGGTAGCTTGTGAGTGATACACCTACCACGGGTTTGCATATTGCCTTCAGGGTGTTCTCCACCGTTTGCAATGGGAGTGATCTTATGTACTTCCGAAAGGACAGGGCATTTGGCATGCAATTAAACAGTGTACACATGGTTAGCATCCCCGGTTCGAACAGACAACCGATGTACGCGCGTGAATTGTGCGTACACCGACGTTGGTGATTGTGTCTTTGTCTGCCGCTCGAACAAGGCGTAAGGTTTCCTATCCTAGGTTCCCGGTATATGCCGATGGAAGCCACCAGGAAACGGTCCGAGCCTCATTTCCGCTTCCCTCGTGGTTCGGGTCACTGTGGCGAGGGCAGCTGCGGTAAGTTTCCTTCCGACCCCCAGACTACGTATGCACTGCTGGTAAGTGCCATCCGTCCAAGATTGTTTTGGATATTGCTCACAAACTCAGCGATTAAAAGGCAAAATGTATTGCAGATGGCAGCTCCTAGAGAAGGTCTCACGCGACATGATCCCCTTCTTTTCCCGCTCCCAGTACCCGCTGAAGACATGCGCAGACATTCAGTTATATTCGGGGGACACCGCAGAGGACCCGGCCTACTACTCTCTGGCTGAGCGGGAGCTGCGACATTGCGCTCCGGAGAACAGTGCGCCCCTCAACCAACTCACAAGGGTAGCACTTGGAATGGGGCGGATGAAGATTTCGACTTCGCCTAATCTGACTGCATGCTGCCCGATGAGCATCGGACAGTCTGGCGGACGCGAAGATGCGTGGGTGGATATGTCGCGCAAAATGCGATCCTTGGTCGAGCCTTGCATCTCAGGCGCAGCGAGCGGCGACGCGCTTGCGCCCGACATACGAGTTGAACGCAAGCATTGGGCATCCGCATATGCAGCAGAAAGCAACTCTTTACAACTTCGAGTGAGTCATGTTCGCCGTATATAAGACAGCAAGGATGTTCAGACGATCTCGAAGTCCAATCTACGCATCCATAGCAGCCATTTCTGGCTGCTCCAGACGTACCAACCGAGCGTACTCCCCCAAGACGCCGCTGTTGAGGATTATGCAGGCAGACCTGCACGCAGCCGTGCAAGAAGAGTCATCCGTGGCCGAAAGCTCCTTCGTCATACGTACCAGCCCCTGAAAGCATACCCACCCACAAAATCCGACGTCTGCCCATCGGCGCATCCATTCACCTTCGCAAGTCTCTATGTTGAGATCGCGCCAAGCCGCGAGGAAGCCCTTCAGAATTTCTCAGAGGACACTGCGCCTCAGAGAATCTTTAGCGATGGCTCAATGCGTGAGGATGGAGTCGGATGCGCGGCAGTGCTGGAACGTTACGGACGACCCGGACGACGAATGAAGTCATTGCGCGCGTACCTCGGACACCGTCTCAACAGCTGTTGGGCAGAGGACGCTGGCCTAGCACTGGCACTGGAGCTTGCGCGACAACAGAGGAGACTTACTCGGTTGTCTGTTTATACGGACTGCCAGCTCAGCCTCATATCGATCCGACGATGGACTCTCCGTCGACTCCACCATCGCGCTGAGCCACCGCCTTTCACAGGTGTGATTTTGCAGGCGTACAAAGACTTAATGCATCGTCACCCGAGGGCAAGGGTGAAGATGATATGGATTCCTGGTCATTCGGGGGTGCCAGGCAACGATGCGGCTGATCGACTTGCGAGGTCGGCTGCATGCAGGGGCCAGAGCCCGGCTTCCAAGCTTCCTGCTGCACTGGAAAAGGTGATCGCGCGTGGGCCGTTCGAGCAGTGAGGCGGCCAAGCAGAGGAGATAGAGACCGTTGACAAGGTATAGACCCTGCTTGAAGCCAGCCCGTACATGTCATACAGTGAAGTCCTCCATGATGGAATGTAGTCGATAGCGAGCTCTCCATGTACATGTAATGTCGTATTTCGTGGCAAGGCGTGGGAAACATGATAGACCGGGTCTCGGCCCGGGCTCAACCTCACCAGCTCGCCGTTCTGTGATTCTAATTTGCTCGACGCTCTATCACGACCCACAGACTGTAGTGCAGTATCTACGCTTTTGTCAGTGATGTGAGGCACTCTGTCTCTGCTATGTGTGCAGGTTGTATGAGCTCATCGCTGAAGCATTGCCGTATCGCAGACGTCGACTGAACGGGCTGTTGGTCCTATCCTGCAAGAGCGTCGCATGCCACATTTTGCTCGACTTGCATTGTTCTCAAGGTACTGGCTACCTGTCTTCATCACTCGCTCACCCGTAACTACACCACATCACAACACATCACCTATCCGTGCATTTCGAGCCTCTGCCTGCTACGGTACTCCGCCAGAGCGAATGAGCGTTGTTCCGGAGCCGACTTCTGGTATACAGCAATTCTTATACCAACGCGCGAAATCTGCATCATCAGAGAAGAATGCTGTTGTGGCTGCGAAGAACCCTGTAGTCCATACCCTGCGTCGCGATCGTCTGACATCTGCCCATCTCATTCACCTCCCACAAGCAACACGTAGTGTCGACGTGATCTTTGCGGCAGGATCTGGCCGATCATCCTCCT
This sequence comes from Dichomitus squalens LYAD-421 SS1, assembly GCF_000275845.1. Classification (NCBI taxonomy): domain Eukaryota; kingdom Fungi; phylum Basidiomycota; class Agaricomycetes; order Polyporales; family Polyporaceae; genus Dichomitus; species Dichomitus squalens. Next base: position 79,016 of record NW_006766916.1, on the reverse strand, counting down.
CCCACATAGACAGACCTCCTGAGCGGAGCGACGACCCCGTCGGCATCCTTCCGTCCCCCCGCCACAAACATAGGGGCCAGAAGGTAAGGCTGCGCACACCCCGGCGACCCGAGGGATCTGGATTTCCCGCTGGATGGGGCTGCCTGTACTGGGTCCCCTTCTCCACTGGCGGAGGCGAGGTACGATATCGCGTTCTTGCACCCCTTCACGAGAATGCGAGAACGTGGAGCAAGGAGGTCCTGGAGGAAAGGTTCACCAATGCTGAGGACCTCTGCATACGTTCAGGAGTACCTTGGTCGTGCGGGCTTCTGACTTCTGAGATGAAGCGGATCTGTCGGAAGGACGGGTTGGTGGTCCAGGTACGAGTTCCCAGCAAGCGCTGTGCAAAGCCTCCTCGCGAGATTGGCCCAGGCGCAAAACTTGAAACTCTATTCCGCATCGGCCGTGCTGCCATACTGCCTCTGGACACCCAGTTCATCGTCGCGGACAACAACGAGGATGCACTCGTCTTACACAAGCTGGATATCGCTCCCCTCAAGGCGTACAGCGATGGCACACGAATCGACGGCAGAGTCGGCGCGGCTGCCGTGCTCGAGCACATAGGTGATGACGGTGAAGTTCATCGAGCCAAGAGGCATCTACATGTCGGCGGCGAGTCGCACTACACAGTACACGATGCCGAGATCGTCGGACTCAGCATCTCCCTCTCACTGGCTAACAAATAGTCCGTCATCACCGACTTGTCCCTGTACTCGGACAGCAAGGTCGCGCTGAATGCGGTCAGTGTTGCCGCTCGTCGCCGCCCTGGATGGAAGCTGGCCAACTTCGTCCTGAATCACTATGACCTGCTCTTGCGCCGTCATCCAACGGCGAATGTCATGTTTCGATGGATCGCCGGACATCGGGACGTTGCTGGGCATGGGATTGCGGATTGTCTTGCACGGGAAGCGGCTATTGGAGGATCTGTCGCTCGTACGATGGCCCGTGAGCTCGGACTGGACAATTACCTGCGCTGGAATCGACCGACCCGTAAACAGAGAGCCGCGAAGAAGGCTTCAAAACGACACAAACAAAGGAAGGAGGTCGAAGCTACGGAGTCGGGCGCGGACCCAGGCTGCATAGTGATGTAGGTAAGTATGCATTCGCGTTTGAATGCATACACATGTCTTCATATCTATCGCGGTACAGTGTTCTCCTTGGCTTCGCAAGATCTTCCATCCCATCTCCACTTGTTCATCTAGTGCATCGATCAACCGTGCCCTATCGACGCATCTGTGAATGAAATGCTCCCGTTGGCACGGAATTCCGTACAGATTCTGAGCCGTTGGGCCTTTGCCTTTAATCCGACCCTTTCAGGAGGCTTCCTGACGATCTCATACATTCGCTCTTCGTCCGACATCCATGGACAGACCTCTCGGGGCGAGCGCACCGGCGAACCTGCCACTGGGGTCCTTAGCGATATGAATGGCTATTTAGGGCTGAGCTCCTCGACGTCGCTCCCGTCCCTGAGCCTGATATTGCTTCCGGCCAAGCCGGCCTGGAGCTGAGTCCCATCGCACTGCTGGTTCTGAAGCAGCGTAAACGCAGCCCTATAATGACTACCCTCCGCCCTGATGGCCCGACGCCGGCAGACATCATACAATTGCCACGCGAAGCGCAGACGTTGACCATCCACTTCAAGCCTCTCCTAGAGATGGCGTCGACCGCCTCAGACCCAAGCGCGCGTGCAGCGTCCTACCACTTCCGCCTGCGCCCAGCGATGAGCCTAAGCCTCATGTGCCACACGAGGTCATCCTGCATGCGGCTTCCGGCGCGGGAGACTTGGAGGGGGTCAAGTTCCCTATGGGTCAGGCGTGCTTGTACTACGCGTCTCCGCGTCCGCCGCGCACGCGTCTTGCCGGCGAGGTGCGTCTTCGGCTGCTGCCGTCCCTCGACGACGACTGCAAGAGATGGACGGACCAGTCCCTGCGAGACGCGTTCGCGCGCGGCCGCGACTTGTGCGTGCTCCCGGCCAGCGCGTGGCGCGTGCCGCTGTTAACGGTCTGGGGCTATCGCGCGATCAGGCAGATGTTGCTGCACGAGGGCCTCGTCGAGCCGGCGGTGATGCGCACCGCGGAGAAGCTGGGGCGGACGTTCGGACAGCAGAGGCACGGCAGCAGGGTCATGCACTCGTTCGGACAGCGCTCTGTCGTGGACTCAGGCACGAAGCGCCACCGGTTCTACTTCCTCTGCGAGGGGCTGCTGTGTTCGCACGTAGTGCGAAACCTGTGCTCTTGGAACCAGCGCGGGGCGAAGGAGGCGTACCAGCCGTTCTGTGATTGTAGATATTCACGGAATCACGAGCGAGGACTCACTGTGCTGTGATAGTGAGATTGATATGCTCGTTCGAGCTTTCGACGTATCTCGGCCACGATGGAGGGCGGTTTGTCGTGATGCGCGTGCTCAACGCCTTGGCTTCGGTCCGCCACGATGCACGGTACTCGGAACCGCAGGATATCCCTCTCCCTCGTGCCGAGACTCTGCTTGCGCGGGAGGTCCGTTGACGGGCAGGCCATAGGTCGATCGATACGCGTAGAGAGGAGCGGTCGTGGATGGTGTGGTCTGCGAATGTCGATATTGTGTTCAGGGGAATGCGCACGCTGTTTGAGAACGAACCGGGAGTGCGGCCTGTGAAAGACGGGAACGGCCGGAGACAGATAGGGCGGGAAGGCTCTTCGAAAACGGAGAAGTCTTGTGATTAGCGTTCAGGTGGTCGCGTTCGCTGTGTTGGCGATGTCACCGCTGATACTGATCATCTTTGTGCCAGTGCGTTAGCGGACTCGCTATTCTGTGTTGATGATACTGGGTTCGGGGATCGTTGAATACTCAGTGCGTACGTGATCGGGTGCCATATGTGTTGAATTCTGTAGCCCAAAGTATGAGGCGCCTCACTCGGGGAGATGATGGAACGAGTGAGTTTCATTACCTGTAGCCCAAAGTATGAGGCGCTACAGGACATAGTGAGTACGGTGAGTATGTGGGTAACGCGAGAGACGACGTACCCTCACTCGGGGAGATGATGGAACGAGTGAGGGACGTTGGTTATGTGACGGGTGCTAGTATAGTGTGAACGGGAGATGCCGGCCTACAGCGCCTGATGCGTGAAGCGTGAACTCGTGAACTCTAACACTCCTCCTCGCTGTAGAGACGGGATCGTAGCACGTAGGTAAGGAAGTAAGAATGTCTGATAGGTATAGTGTAAGATTAGAACTTAGAACAATGCATGAGAGTAGAAAGTTAGGAGAGAAACCAGCGCGGAGGAACACTCCTCCTCGCGTCGATGTCAGGGATCAGGTAAGACCGAGGAACGAACGCAAACGGGAAAACTGCGGGCCAGGTAACGGCTTGGTGAAAATG
>NW_006766916.1:49003-59435 GCF_000275845.1 Dichomitus squalens LYAD-421 SS1 | reverse complement strand
TTTCAGCTAGTCGTTACATTTGGTGGAACGTCAGTGAATGCGTTCGAACCCCGGCTCAACCAATGGCATTTGGTTTCCCCAGGCCTCGATCGAGAGAGGGGGGATGTAACGGTGGCGTCACGGATGACGCACCGTCACAGAGAAGTACGGCAGTACCCGGCTTAGTCACCCGAGGTAACGGTGCTTAGTGGCTGTAACGGGCTGGGAAAGTGGGACGGGTAGTCCAACGGTTGTGCGTGGTGCAATTCCCGCACGTTCCATCTTCAGCTAGTCGTTACACGTAGCGATTCGATGACAGGGTGGGACTGGTGCGAGTGGAGACAGTCGTAGCCAGTGGCAGTGCACTCGTCCACTTCACCTCCCGTAATGAGCGAGTGACGTCACGTCTGCCATGACGTCTGGGAGGGGGCAGGCGAGAGCATATAAGGAACTCCGCAGAGGAAGGCCATATAAGCCCAAGGACTGCAGCGATTCCCTCACGATACTCACGACCCTCACTACTGTTCCTCTACTTCTGCTTCACGACTACAAACTAAAGCTAAAGACATCAACATGGCCGGCATCCCACCCACCCTCAACACCACCCACCCCGGCACTCCTGCCAACGAGTGGGCCCGGTCCACCACCGCCGCCGCATTCGCCCGCACAGACCCTGCACCCGCCACCAACCAGCCTTCCACCCACTCGATGGCCATCAACCCCTCCCCTCTCGGCGGCTCCTCCATTTCTGCCACCGACTCTCCCAACAAGGGTCCCTTCGATCCTCAGTTCGTCCCTCCAGGCGATCAAGTACCCGGTGCATACCCCGTTACCCCCGGCGATTCAAACCCTGCAGCCCAGACGTCGGTCAGGGATACGGCAGTCCGTGCTGCGGAGGTCGCCTCCCAGATGGCAAGTAATGCCGCTACCACCGCCGCGTCTTACTTGCCAAAGGGCGTTGTCGACACCGTCACTTCCTACATCCGTGAGTATTCTTGCCTTTCTCGTGCCTTGATTCTCCACAAACCCCTCATGAACTGACCTCGATGCGTCATAGCTACGTCACACGCGACCTCGACCATGTCCACCGCTCGCGCATCCGAGCATGACGCCGAGCACAAGACCTCCCTCCCTACCACCGAGTACGGTGGTGCGAGTACAGGCGAACACGTCGGCGGCGTTGGGTCCCTCCCCGGCCCGATGAACGAGCCCGGCGTCGCCAAACTCCCCCAAGAGAACACGGACGAGGAGCGCTATGTCACCGCTGGCACGGTCGCGGCGACCCTCGCCTCGGCCACATACGCGCTCAAGGACGCTACTCTGAGCGGCAGCCAGTCCGCCGCACGGACCGCGCAGCAGACCGCGCAGAACGCCGCGCAGACCGCTCAGGCCACCACTCAACAAGCCGCGGGAACCGTTCAAGGCACCGCGAAGCAAGCTTCGAACACCGCGAAGCAGTATGGTAAGTCGCCTTTCGAACGTACGCCTTTCTATCCGACGAATAACGCGCGCGATCCGTAGTACCAGGAACGCAGACAACAGCCGTCACCGCGTCGACGCTCCCATCTCGCGAGTTCATGGGGGCCCAGCCAGGCGACCGCTCTTCTGGCGCGGGCGCGCTCCCGGGCTACCAGAACGAATCACACGTCGCCCGTCTCCCTGAGGAGTCTATTCATCCTCAGTACGATTCCGGTAACGTCGACACCGCCGCCCAGGTCGCAATGTTGCCCTCGGACGAGAAGTACGGCAACGAGGCCGCGTTCGGCGATATGCGCCATGTCGCGGGTGTCGGCGCGCTCATCGGCGACCGCAGCGAGCAGGGCGTCGCGCGCCTTCCTGACGAACGTCAAGGCACAGGCACGACGGGACAGACGGGCACGCGTGGCGATCCTGGAGCGGGCCTCACTGGCCCGACCGGAGCCACTGGTGTGGGTGCACTTGTTGTCACGCGCGACGATCAGGGGAGGCAAGGCGTGAACGTAATGGACTCGCGAGGCTCGCACGCTGCCAGCGGCGTAGCCGCACCGACTGTCGAGCGCAAAGACAAGGAGAAGACCATTGAGGCCAAGCCTAAGGAGGAAGGAGACAAGAAGGATGAGGGCAAGAAGGCCAGCGGCCAGTCGGAACCCAAGGGACAACCGAACAAGGTGAGTTGCCTTTGGATTTCCTAGTGCGTGGCGGGCATGGCTTGAATGGATGAGCGTGCGGGCGCATACCCGTATCCCCCAGTCTGGAGATTGGGGCTCTAAGGGTCTGACTCCGAAGGACTTGGACATTGGGAACGGGCAGCGGCGCGCGGTGCAGGCAGACCCCCTCCATGCGAATATTCGTCCACGTGCACATGGGCTGGGCGGTCCCGGTGCGAGGTGGGGGAGCAACGCCGTCGATGGTGACCATGCCCGCGATGACTTGGAGCACGATGAAAGTGATGGACAGCCGAAGGTAGGGTCTCCTACCGGCTGTAGAGGCGGTTTGCCTCCCCCGTCCATCCCTCGGCGCCCGCCATGGTTTCATTCTTTGCAGAATACGAACACTCACCTGACACTCTTATGCAGGGCTCCGGCTATGATACCGAATACCATCCCGCTGAGCTACACCCTCCGGAAGAGACAAAGGGCCACCCCGAGTCACAGACTGCGGAGGGCGAGAAGAGCCTCGGCGCGACGCAAGCGGATGCCAGCCGCCCGCCGGAAGAGCAAAAGCCGCCGCATGTGCAAGATACTCAGACACAGCGCAAGGCGACGTTCATGGAGAAGATGAAGGGCGAGGCGAAGGTGCTGCTGGGCAAGATCGAGGGCAAGCACGATAAGGTCGCAGAGGGGCAGCGGTTGAAGCACCCGACGACGGAGGAGGCGGCGGCCGAGGCGCCGCCTGCGCAGACGAAGTAGTCGGAAGGCTGAGGTGCGAAGATCAGTCCCGGGTACTAGCGTGAAGATGTGTCATGAACGAATGAGTCGTTGGAAGACCATTTGGGGAACGACGTGTACGATCTGCATCGTGGCTGTTTTACTACTGTATTACTCACCTGGCGAAAGACGTGTTACGGTCCCTTCATAGTTGTAATTTGCGAATACCCACAGAACTTTGTGAGTTACTTATCACTCCTGAGGTTGAGTGCGCCGAGGAGACTGTTGGGCACATCGTCCGTTGATGTGATGAAAGCGATACTTTTGCTGCGATGATAAGCGGACGAGAGCACATCGGCACTCTCGGGAGTCGGTCGGACCGTCAGCCCGCTGGCGGCTTGAGTCACAATTCAGTAGCTGCTCCTGCACTGTTGTTGCGTGCGTACAAGATTTGCTGAAGGCTATGTCTAGTGGTATAGTCTTTCTCATATTTCCTTTGAGATGTCACTGCAGCGGGCCCGTGCCTCGCCAGCGACTGTTCGCGTAGGTCCCTCCAGGCGCTATTCGACACTCATGTACACGCCTCGAGGGGCTGCCAGAGCTGAATGAAGAACGCGCGAGGGTAGTGAATGTTCGGAGGTCGGTCCATCGGAGTCAAGCGTGTGCGGACTGAAGACGTCCTTTCGGCCCGTACGCAGGCCTTCAGTCTCAATCGCCAGTGGCCCATATGGTGCCACTCCAAAGTCTGTATGTGACTATGTATTCTCACGTGGACGAATTATTGGCTAACTAAGCTTCTACGAATATAGAGACGGCGCAGATGAACGTATATTGAGAGTTGCGGAGACTCAACGCGTACGCTTGTGGATCGCGCGGGTCGTGCGTATCTATCACAGGCTCTAGGCAAACATCGTCCCCTTCGTACGCCACTACGAGATCCCAGAACGTCGCCTCGGTCGAGGCTAGCCCGGGGAAACTCGGTGGTCGCACAAGCTACTAGGCAACGCGAAGGATTTGTCGTCGACGCCGCCGAGCTGGAGGACGCCGACATATCGCCGCGTGCACTCGCGGGAGCCCCGGGTTCGGAAGACGGACTGGGCGCGGGGGGAGGGGTTGCGGACCGTGGAGTTGAACCGGATCGAGCGACCCAGGAGGTAGTGGCGATGAGCTCGCTCACCTCGACCGTAGCCCATGCAGGTAAGGCGAATCGACTTTTGTGAGAGGGTCCGGATCTCTGCAGTACATGAGAAGTGGATCACTGGTCGACTGTTGGTCGCATGGATATTCTGGTTCTGAAAAGGGAAGGTTAATCCACTTCCTGCCACAAGCAAGAACTAAGCTGAATGCAACAGCATGAACGTTATCTGACTCCAAGCGGGGCGAGAGAGCACTGCCTTGGCGAGCCGCTTCCGCTCCTCTTCCGGGGCTGCGTCCATAGTCTTCGGAGCGGCTGGCACATGCATATATGCGTGTACAGGTGTATGGAACCAAATATGCGTTTGCGGCGTACCCTCGGACGGGTGTTGATGTCTGTAGAAGCCGGAGGAGTAAAATCTCAGCAGAATGCTTAGCGGCAAGGCTATGCAGGTCGTCGTCGTCATTGTTTGTGACATCCTCAAAGGGCCGCTCAACCGCTTTCCTGGAGGAAGGCCCAAACATATGGCTGCCAGGCATGACGGGCCCTAAGAGCTCTGATGACAGGGGCTGGTTTGTTCGAGATTGCAAGCTTCTCCCCGCATCAGCCCGAGCTAGCATCAACGAACTAACTTACTAGACGGAACCATGTTGACAGTGACATCGATTGGGGCGTAGCCGTTCCTGATATCGCCGTAACTTCGACTTATAGATCGGTTAGCCAGGGTGGTGCGTCGAGCGTGCTTCCCTGTGAAGGGCACTTCAGAGATTCTCGAGCGAGAATTCCTTATCACGAGCTTGTGCCTCATTCCATTCGCGCTCGTCTAGTCGCCAAGTGTCCGTGCCCAGAAGAAGAGGTGAGAACGTGGGGCATAACATGACGGATGATGTGGGCAGTGAGTACAGTGGCTGCGTGAACTTCTCACGACACGCGTCTAAAGACGTTCGGTCCGATGTGCTCGCAGCTCTGCTGTCGACAACATACCCGAGGCTGCTTGCATCTGAGTCAGATATTCAAGTTGTCGGTTTAGATTGCTCTCGGAAGCATTCGTGGGCAGGATCACTGCGGATCGGTCCTCGTTCGCTGGCCTCATCAACCCGCACACAAGTCAAAGGCACTACTGACTAGCCAGCCCGGCTGGAAGCTACCGGATCCATTCAGCTTCTGTACAGCTCAACTGAATGACCTTATACCTCACGTCCGGTCGGGAATGGGCGAAGTCGATTCATCAAAGCCAAGCTCTGCCTGCCGCACAAGTTGGTTAGTTGCATCATTTGCAGCAACGGTGAGTGGAGCTCCCCAAGCCTGCTTTGTCATACTCACCTCGACACGTTGCTAAGTCATCCTGCACCTGGAAACAGGCCCCCTGAGACAGAAGTAAGGCATAGAGCCGATATGGAAAGTTACGTGGCTGAATGCCTTACTCACCCATGATTTATACACTCAATCCCGATCACCGGTGTCATGAATACGGAGGAGTGGACGTCTTTTAAAAGCCAGAGGAGAACTCCTTGAGCAGCACAATTACAGTCGCACCGATTTATTCACGCGAACAGCGAACCAACAGAAATGTCTTCCAGCAAGCTCGTTCTGGTGCGTATTGTCAACGCGCGACTTCAAGTTGAGCTCATCGTCCGGCAGGTCACTTGCGCGTCCGGCTACATCGCCAGTCACGTAGTCCAGCAGTTACTATCTGCCGGATATCGTGTCCGAGGGTCCATCTATTTCTCTTATCCCATACTCGCGCTCCTGACACGCACCGCACTCTAGCACTGCTCGCGGCGCGAAGGTCAACACTCTGCGCGACTTTTGGAAGGCGGTCCCAGAGTTTCAGGCCATCCAAATTGACGACATCGCAACGGACGATTTCACAGAGGCACTTCAAGGTATGGTTCATAATCTGTCTCTTTTCGTACGTACATCGGCTAACTGAAATCCTCTATTGTTTGGCACAAAAGGGGTTGACGCGGTCGTTCACGTTCCAGCGTCTCAGCTCAACAAGGACAGTGCGGATAGCCTCATTAAGGCGAGTGTCGTCAATTTTTCTCGTTGATCATGACATTGACAGGCCGGTCCAGAGCGTCATAGACGGAACGCTGAATGTCATCCGCCAAGCGAACGATAAAGGGGTCAAGAAATTGGTATTGAATAGCAGCTGGGTGACACTTCTAAGTCGTAAGCCGCCATCCTCATGACAAATCACAAGGCGATTGCTAATTGATCTCTCCTTGGGTGTAGCGGACTTGTCGGAGTCCTACAAGGGCATCACACTCTTCGAGGAGAGTACGTGTCACATCATAGTTGATGTTGATTGGAATTACGGCTTACACCCAGAATAGCCTGGGGCAAGACGTCCCGTGAGGATCTTATCCAACACGATGGTAAATCCATATATGCGTACTTTGGAGCGCAGATCCTGGCGGAGCAAGCAGTCTGGGCGTTCAGTAAGGAGCACCTCGACATCGACATCGCGACCCGTAAGCTTTTCCATCCACGTTTCCCTCGACTCGCAACATCTAATATCTGTTCGCGGCGTAGTCCTACCTCCTTTCGTCTTCGGCCCGCCCGTTCTCCCCCTTTCCAAATCCTCTCTCAGCAGCGTAGGATTCATATACAAGCTCATCGCTGGCGAAGCTGGCGGCCCCCTCCCCTTCCAGACCCCACCCTTCCACGTCGATGCGCGCGACATCGCCCGTGCTCACGTCCGCGCCCTCGAGCTCCCGCCCCTGCCCGCCGGTGCCGATCGTCAGGAGAAGCGGTTCCTCGTCTCGAGCCCCGAAACCTTCACTTGGGATGTTGCCGTCAAGCACCTCTACGAGGCCCGCCCTGGGCTGCGTAATAGGCTTCCGTCGCTGGAGAAGGCAGTTGAGCTCCCGGGCCCGCTATCGAAGAACGATACGACTCGCGCGAAGCAGGTGCTCGGGATCACTGAGTACGTCGACTGGCGCAAGACGGTGGAGGACACGATCGATGCACTGGTCGAGGCAGAGAAGACCTGGGCTTAGGGCCTAAGTTGAGGTTGAAGATGCATGTAATGATGTGCATTTCAGTGGTGGATTCCGACAACATGTTCATCATGAGATTATATATCAAGGTTGTGCGACTGGAAGATATTGATACAACACGGGGATCCGACAAATAGGCATCCTAGTAGGCAGCGCTATTGTATCGGTTCGGTTCTCAAGGGAAGGCTCAATCCCGGACATTGACAGTCAGATACTCCTGAGCGATACGATGGGCGAGCTCGTCGCACCCGATAACAATATTAAGCTGATTCATTAACTACCTCTATATGTCCCTGATTTCACGTCATACTGTTCCTCTTAAGCAATAGGCCCGTCACACCCCTTGGCGCATAACATAGCCCTGTGCGGCAGAACGATTTCGAGCACACAAGTTACTATTCATGCTGAGTCGTCTACCCTATGTGGATCGCGGAGCCTCCAGGCAGTCGGGCCATGATGCCTAAACAGCCACTTCCATTCTTTGCAACCGAAATCATTCGCTGTTGCGAACAACACCCTCGTAGGGGGCCAACTGTCTGTGCATGACACATCTCCGGTGACTGACTCACGTAGAACCCAGCGTAGGTCGTGGTCATAACCGAGAAGCTCCACGGAGTCTGGCAGGCACCTGGAAATGAAATGACGAAGGCCCAGCCATTGTTCTTGTCGAATGTGCAGATAACGGCAAGACGAACACCCTTTAAACTAGTTGATAGTTGTCAGTATTAGGAGTCACACGACAAAGGAAATGCCCTACCAGTTGCTCCCAATCTGTATCACTGACCGCTGTCTTACTGACGCAGAACAGCATAGACAACGCATCCAGATTGCGTGGAACGTATCGACCGAGACGCATGACATGGTCCGAGGTCAGATCATCTTGAAATAGACTGCACCCGAAAACCCTCAGGAGAGGTAGCTCGCGGAGGATGCTCAACACTGGCTCATTGCTGAGATCAGATCTATACGCAATCTTTCCCATGTTGGTGAAGTCCAAGCATTTGAGGGACGGCTTCCTGCGCAGGAGTTCCGCCGCAAGATGGACGTCGCTGGTTGGCGTCCATGCAAACCACAGTTTGCAGTATGTAAGGAGTGGAAACGCATCGTGATGTTTGCTGAGGACGGTAGAGAATGCTGCACACTCCGGCCCGGCCACGTGCAATACGAGTGAGCAGAAGGGTGCAATGGATGAATACGGAGGGCAAGCCGACTAGATCGCGTGGCCAGAAGAGACAGGAGAGAAGTGCGACATTGCACGCCCATAGAACGTCACCAGCAACGCTCAGATGGACTAGAGACATAGCGTTGACCACAATCGTGCGCTTCATGGAATCAAAGCGATGGTTTTTCGGGTCGAGCGGCAGAGGATAGGGTTCAGCCGAGTGGACGAATGAGAGCGATTGCAATCCCCCGTATATGTATTGTGCCGCATAGTTGTCGGGAAGCTCGGACCTGTTGCGTAGCTGTGCATCAACCTCATGCCATGTTCACACGTGGATCAAACGGCGAAGACGTACGGAAGAAGAATTCCTGACAGAGAACTGCACGATGTCTTCAACAGCGACACAATCACCATTTGGGGTGGGCCCGGTTGATAACCATACCAAGCAAAGCTCTGGAGACGCAGCACGAGAAGCGCACCGATTTTGGGGTCACGCGCAGCAAATACTGAGGTACAATACCTCTTTTACAACAGATCGACCAACGTCATGGGGATTCTCGATATTCTCATATCAAGGGAATTCGAGTACACACGAGGCGCGACGTGCGCATTGACAGCAACGGCGACCCCCTGTACCCCATAGCCATTGATGAAGACCTCATACTCGCAGAAGTAGAACAAGGCGTGAAAGAGATCGTGCGTCATCTCCTGAGCAACACGAGCTGTAATCTCGTCATTAAGTGTTGAGACCGAGGTAGGTCCCCAATCGCATGATGTCGAAATCGGCGTAGAGTGTCGAAGGTAGTTTGGCATAATACGAGTGTCCCTGTGTAGATGAATCCGAACCTGAAACGGAGAAATGCGGGTGCAAACTGAGGTGAGGAGAGGGTGGGCGTCGAGGCTCGCCAGTAAATGGACTTGGCAACCCACTGGATGAATTGGGTGTTTTTACAGGGAGATCTAGCGACAACGGTGATACAAAGATCGCAATAGTAGTCTCTTAGTTGGTGGAGAAAAAGGGCCCGGATAAAAGCTATGCGAACGTCGGAGTGCGGTCGCAGTGGCCCGTGAGCGCGAGGTCTTCCCAGTGGTTCCTCCTCGGAGTCGCACTCCTCCGCGCTCTTGGCAGCGTCAAATATGAACTCCAAACAACGGGGGTGCACGAGCATACACAACAGATACGACATTGAACCCATGTTAGAGCACCGGTATCATATGCATGGCCGAACCCGAGGAGCGACACACAAGGCTCCTCGTCCGATGTGCGTATTGACAGCATCTGTGCACACAAAGCAAGACGGAAAAAGGCTGGCTGTCTGAGCCGGAGATGTGTGGAGGGAAGGATATCGGAGGGGAACTGAAAAGAGAGCAGCGGCGACGCACCGTTTAGGCCCCAGACTTCTTCTATTCCGTCGCCTGTCTGTCTGAAGTTCCCATCCAACGTCAGCGAAGCAAACCTGAAATTTTTGAAGAGGGACTGGAGACCTCCAGACTTCCAGGAGAAGTCGAGGTTTGTGTGGACTCCATGTGACTTAGTCGAGCAGAAGGTGTGAGGGTTGTCGCTGGCCGGACAGAGAGCATGTGACGCATGGGACAGAGAGGGGTTAGGGTTCATTCGTGGTCACGTGCTCCTTCGACGCTCGCACGCTAAGTACACTCAAGCCAGCTCCTCCTACCTTCTGCGGCTGACAATCGCGAGTCCGTGGCGCGTCTCCTCACTCCTACCGTGTCCTGAGCGCGTTACATCCATATTGTGCCCTCTATTTCTGCTCTTCATCTGGGCCTATGTCCTGCCTGACTTGGCATGACCTCAGGTTCTCCACACGCCGTTTTGTGCATCAGGAAAACGTCACGGACTTGGACCCATACTTGGGCCCAAGTTCATGTACTTGGACTCAAGTCCGTGTACTTGGCCCCAAGTCCATGTACTTGGCCCCAAGTCCATGTACTTGGTCCCAAGTACACGGACTTGACCCAAGTCTATATACTTGGGGTACTTGGGGTACTTGGGCCACAACTTGGACTTTACATGTTGACTTCAGTATACTCAGGCCTCAATTTGAGCAATTGGTGTTCTATCAGTCACACATCTTGTATACTTCTTATGTAATAATATCTATCATAGACATCCATACACTAGTTGTAAACCAGTCTGTTTTAAGGCTGTAGAAGCAGCTTTATAGTCTATTAGAAGAAGGGCAATAACATGTGATAGAAGACTTTAGGTTGTTACAATGTGCTTGTTTCAGTAGTGATACAGAGGTACAATATCCAGATAATGCTCAAGAATAGTGGTATCAGTGGT
>NW_006766916.1:45320-48601 GCF_000275845.1 Dichomitus squalens LYAD-421 SS1 | reverse complement strand
TTTGATTTACTTCCATGCATATCATCTTTATTCAATACATCTTACAGTGAACTTGGGCATGAACTTGAACAGGGACTTGGAGGACTTGGCCAAGTACCTGGTACTTGGCCAAGTCGACCCACCCGACTTGGCCAAGTCCATTGGACTTGGGGTACTTGAGGTACTTGGGATACTTGAGGTACTTGGCCAAGTACCCCAAGTACCTGTACAAGTCCGTGACGTTTTCCTGATGTGCTCTATTGCTATCATACTGAGGTCCCGCCCTTTAGCTTGACTCGTGCCATAGCTTCCGGAGTGCCCGAGCACTGTCTTCTGCTACGAGTTTGTCCCAAGGCGGCTCCTCAGCTGTGGGGACAGTTGTCCCTTCCTGGCACAGTCCCGACTATCGCGACTTCTAGCGCTCGTACACCAACGAGTCTTCAGCACGAGATTGAGGCGCCCTGTGAGCAGGATCAGACGAGTACGAGCCTGCTAGTGAAAGCGATGACTGTCTTCCAGCCTGATAGTGGCAACATCGCAGAGAAACTTCCCGGGACTCTTCACCCGAAGCCGAGCGGCGGTCGGCACCGAAACCGCCCATAGTCAATGTTGAGACATCTCCTAAATTGACTCCGCTACGACGTTCTCTCATTGATCTGTGGGCGGGTAGTCGAGCAGCAACAGTCCCATGTCTATCTTTTCGCTTCAGACATAATCTATGTGATCTCCGGTTGCCTTTCGCTGCGCACGATGCCACCGGAGCGGACTAGACGCAGAAGCGTCAGGGCGAAAGGATTTGGGAGAACGTCCACGCGCATCAGGCCCAAGGGTGGCTGTTTTTCCTATAGAACTAGTCTCAGCACACGGGACCGGGGGTTCAACAGCAGCTCTAGCGTCAGTCGCGAGAGCTGCGCGACCCTCACGCTTGACGGAGATCGGTCACGGTGGGCGGCGTGCCCACGAGGCTAGCAAGCGCAGTTGCCCGATGATCGAGCTTCGCATTGACGATTGCCTCCGTATCTACTCTGAGAGACACTCTAAGCGTAAAAATAGTACATTTTCTATCACTGCTTAAATACGCTTGTTCGATTGCACCTCAACCATCATGTGTGTGTGATCGCTCAATATGCAAACGCGTGTGATGGAAAGATCTTCAATGCTGAAACTAACGCTTCGGTAGTGTCTCTTGATTTCCTGTAGCGACGGTCGTGGTGGGTGACGTGAGAGAAGTAAGCTAGTTTGAGTACATGGGAGACTAACCTCGATATACGTTTGGAATCCATTTGCAATTTGCAAAGTCAATCCCCCCGACCCGTTGATGGCAATATGTATCTTGAACTTGTGATTGTTGGTAAGTGGGCAGCTTTGGAACTGAATATCGATAGCAATACATCATCAGAGTGCACGGGATGAACTGCTGTGGAACGAAAGAGAACAATACTCACGTCAATGAGGAGCTTACATCTCTGAATCCCGAGTTTCAAGATCTCGTCCTTCACGTTACGTTCTGCTTGGTATGATGGATGATTTTGAGGCGACGACAAAACTTCGGAAAGTGACACAGCTGAGCCGTCGGGATTAAGCAGATTAAAGGGAACACGATCTGTTGATATGTTTTGTGCCACTTGAAACATATTGTCCGTCTTCGCGCGAAGGGTCTATGGGCAGGGTGTATTATCGTGAAGGAGGAGGGTTGTCTGCTGCGTATGCAGTGGAAGAGTTCTTGTTATACTCCTGAGGAGCTACTCCAGTAGTATTTATACTTCCAAGTACTAGCGGACCCAAGCGGGATCCGGGTGAAACGAGCGGCCCCAGCGTTCTGGCCTGAGCCTTCCGGCAAGTGCACGGTTGCTTCAAATGAAAAGACCAGCACGCCCGAAAGTGACGGGCGCACAAAGCAAAATACAGCATTGAATGTAATGGAATCTAGCTAGATCTGCGAGAATGTGGCGTGCCTGTTATGTTGCTGTATGTCTACTACGATGAGACAGTGTGCATGCGGCAGTGTATGCGTATTCCCTCTTGAGGCCCTGTTACTTGCGCAGATGATACATCTCGAA
Organism: Dichomitus squalens LYAD-421 SS1; assembly: GCF_000275845.1. NCBI lineage: Eukaryota > Fungi > Basidiomycota > Agaricomycetes > Polyporales > Polyporaceae > Dichomitus > Dichomitus squalens. The sequence continues at coordinate 46,562 of NW_006766916.1, read as the reverse complement.
GAATGTTGGTTTTATTGTGATCTGAAGCAGATGATGAGGAGTGGGCTGTGCCCCCTATAGGGTGCAGTAAGCCGAAATTCATGTTGCCCTTACATAGTAGCTTGATGTGGTGTCCCGTGTGGAACGCACGGCTCATAGCCATTAAAACAAGCTACATCAGCAAAATGTCATGGTCTTGAATGTGGTCTTGGGGTACTTGGCCAAGTACTCCAAGACCACCAAGTACTCCAAGTACATCAAGACCAATGGACTTGGTCAAGACCGTTGGTCTTGGCCAAGCCGGGTGGGTGGTCTTGGCCAAGACCATTGGTCTTGACCAAGACCACCAAGACCATTCCAAGACCAGAATCAAGACCAGAGCCAAGTACATGCTAGAAGCTCATGCTATAAAAGACTATAGCTCAGTTTTTAGTTGGATCATATCAGACATAGTTAGTCTCTAGCATGGGTGATGTACAGCAATACAATGATTAGCGGATATGCGAAGGAAAAAAAAGACACCAGCTAGGATTGAACCAGCAACCTCTAGCACTACCACATTTAACCACCATTTAGACCACTGCACCATATTGAGTTGTAGATAAATATGTGCACCATAAATATATGGTGCATTTTGTTGGACTTGGAAAGAATTGTCACTACTCAGTACTGCAACAATGCAGTTTCAAGGCTAGTAGTGTTACCTGCTATGAAGTTAAGGGCCACTAGACTTCTATTGATCACTACTGTACCCTGCAATAGCATATGTAGGGTTGTCATTCTAATATTGTAGTGCTATAATGGAAGTAACATGGTCTTTAAGCATTAAACACTATAGTAGGTCTCATGACCATTCTTATCTTGAACATATACACAATTATGCAGTTTATAAGATCATTACTAGACCATATCCTTATATGATCTAGATACTCTTATATTGATTTAGACAAGTTGACCCTTAACTCTAAGTTGCTTAAGCACTGAAAGACAATAGTCTTCACTCTAAGACCGCGGTCTTAGAGCCAAGTCCATGGTCTTGGCTCCAAGTTCACGGTCTTAGAGCCAAGTCTGTGGTCTTGGCTCCAAGTTCATGGTCTTAGCTCCAAGTTCACGGTCTTGGCTCCAAGTTCACGGTCTTGGCTCCAAGTTCATGGTCTTGACCTCAAGACCACCAAGACTGCAGACTTGAGGCTAAGACCATGGTCTTGGCTCTAAGCCGTGGTCTTGGCTCTAAGACCGTGGTCTTGGCTCTAGACCGTGGTC
>NW_006766916.1:4673-45300 GCF_000275845.1 Dichomitus squalens LYAD-421 SS1 | reverse complement strand
TAGGTCTCATGACCATTCTTATCTTGAACATATACACAATTATGCAGTTTATAAGATCATTACTAGACCATATCCTTATATGATCTAGATACTCTTATATTGATTTAGACAAGTTGACCCTTAACTCTAAGTTGCTTAAGCACTGAAAGACAATAGTCTTCACTCTAAGACCGCGGTCTTAGAGCCAAGTCCATGGTCTTGGCTCCAAGTTCACGGTCTTAGAGCCAAGTCTGTGGTCTTGGCTCCAAGTTCATGGTCTTAGCTCCAAGTTCACGGTCTTGGCTCCAAGTTCACGGTCTTGGCTCCAAGTTCATGGTCTTGACCTCAAGACCACCAAGACTGCAGACTTGAGGCTAAGACCATGGTCTTGGCTCTAAGACCGTGGTCTTGGCTCTAAGACCGTGGTCTTGGCTCTAAGACCGTGGTCTTGGCTCTAAGACCGTGGTCTTGGCCCAAGTTCAGATTCAAGACCATGACATTTTGCTGATGTATGTCTACAGCTTCGCGTGGTTATCTCTCAAGAACCCGCTTGGCTACGGATCAGTTTGTGTATACATAGGAATGCCTATCAATCCCTGCTTACATGTCAGAATGCAATTGCTCAATTGGTAGAAGGTCATACACGACGAGCATCGACCAATGCTCGAGAATGTATGCCTTTCCCGGTCCTGGTCCTAAAGCCTAGCTCGAGCCACCCGGCGCTCAGATACCATAAAGAGGACATCGATGCTCACATGATAGGGTATAAACGCTCATGTCATCTGCTTTGTCAGCGTAAGAATTCCCTTCCAGGGGCTGTAGCGCCGGATGGCTCGGGTCCGGAGCTAGGCTTTGGGACTTCCAGGACCGGGAAAGGCGTCCATTTCTCTGTCCCGGTTTGAGTCTGGGGCATTGGCAAATGCCCGTCGTGATAGATCATGCATCATGTTTCACAACGCCCCACTGTGGCCATGATAGGGATACGAACGAGACCGCCCTTATTGGCTGCCTGTAACTATTCGCAGGCAGTCTCCTCAGAGCATTTAGTACCACGCAGCACTTTCACACTCCCAGCTCTCCCACCTTGAGAATATACATGAGCAACATATAGCGATATAACTCAGCACACGTTATACGCGGGACTAGTATATTTGTAATACCTATAGCAAAGTAACTACAGCGTAGTAATCAGTTTAAGTAAGTAACAAGCATATGCTCACCTCAGCACGCATTATACGCGGGACTGAGGTGAGCCGACGTGAATCGAGAGAAACAAGTACACATTTGAAACAAGACGTCCCCGCTACAAGATGGGTGAGACATCGTACTCGAGAACAAAGCATGGTGATACTACCCTGAGCGCGACAAGACGCGACAAGGCGCGACAGAGCGCGACAAGACTGCTCGTCCGAAACACGGCCGAGGCTCGCACCATGCTTGCCTCGCCGTTCAAACTCCAACAGCACATGCCAACGGATGACGCAGGCGTTGAGTACAAGGGGCTGTGAGGGCTTCCCACGACAAGCGCTCTACAACGACAGGAGTCTGGCCCAATGCGACGGTTCATCTGGTGCTCGCAGCTCTGCAGCGCTGTTGGCAGAAGGCCCCTCTGCTCGCCTCTAAAGCATGGTGCCGCAATTCATCTTTCGAGCATCTTGGTTTCCCTTGCACATACGTTTTGTGAGCAAGATCACCAGTGAGGATCAGTCCTCATTCACTGGCAACCTGATCATCCCGTATTCAAGGCAAAGGTGGCACTAGGCGGCCCTGCTAGAGGCTGCTGGATTCATATCTGCATGCATACAGGATTTGGACTATTTGAAGATATGAATCGATGGCTCAAGCGTGCTCATGAGCCCCACTGGCACGTTTCGTCGGGAATGGGGGTGGCATCTAACACGCACCGCACTCTAGTACTACTCCCGGTGCGGCGAAGGTCAACATCCTGCGCGATTTCTGGAATGAGACACCAACGTTCCAGACCATCCAATCCGGCGCCATCGCAACAGACGATTTTGCCAAGGCACTTCAAGGTATGGTTGATCATCTGTCTCTTTCCGTACATACATCTATTAACTGAAATCCTCATTGTTTGACGCAAACAGCGTTGACGCGGCCAGTCACGTCGCATCGTCGTAACCCGGCAAGGACAGCGCGGATGGCCTTATCAACGTGAGTACCAGTGTTGTCGATCTGTCTCGTTGATCATGGCATGAACAGGCTGGTCTAGAGCGTCATAGACGGGACGCTGAATGTCATACGCGACCATACTGTGATTCAGAAACACAGCAATAGATCACCTACATGCACTGATGCGCACGTTCATGATCACGGGGTCTCGGAAATATGCACAACGAGCTTAACGCCGCTGACCTGTCCCTTTAACATCCTCTGCAGCCCCGTCTCGACCCCCGCAAGCCCGTTGGGGAGCACCTCCACTCTGTTTGGCTAGCGACCACGATCGAACGTAAATCAGCCCCACAAGTTCACAGGGAGAAGTGCGGTACCACATACCACGATCGCACCCGTCTCGAGCCACCCCGTCAGCCGCTTGTAGATCTCCTCCCCGAGCTCCTTGTTCCCCGGCGTGTCATAGGTCGCCCAAGCCTGCCCGATACGCCTGCCTTCGCCCTTCTTCTCGCTCTCCTCCACGAGGTCCGCGATGTCCGTCAGCTCCTGCGGGATGACGGTCGCAAACGCGCCCCCGGGCGCGAGCACGCTGTACCCGACCCGCGCGCTCTCGCGGTCTCGGCCCCACGCGTCGTAGACGTACTCGATCGGCTTGCCGCCCGTGAGCGACGAGAGCGCGTTCTTGATGTCGGCGGGGGAGAGAGAGCGGTCGAGCACGTCGGTCGCGCCGATCGACTTGAGGAACTCCGCATTCCTGAGGGAGGAGGTCGCGATGATGGGCGAGAAGCCCTGCAAGCGCGCGAGTTGGATCACTGGTGGGGTGGGGTAGGCGAGTCAAGCGCGGCCGCGAGGAGGAGCGTATGTGGCAAAACGCACCGAATTGGCCGACGGAGGTCGACCCTCCGAGGACGAGCGCGGGCTTGCCTGCGTACTTGGTCGTACCGCCCTCTTCCCATGGCGGAGTGAAACGAACAGAATTGGCGCCTTCTCCAGATGCCCAGATGGGGGTGACAGCCGTCGCGAAGGCGAGGGGGACGGTGGCTGCTTGGTCAAAAGAGAGGTTGTCTGGAATCTGATACCCGGTGAGCTGAGTCGTCGGAGTGGACTTGACGAAGAGCACGTACCTTCACGACTTCGCGGGCGGGGTACGTTAGGTATTCCTTGAACATCGCGCGGTCATTGTTGAATCCCCCAACAACTAACCTGTCCGGGTACGAGGCATATAACCTTTCCTGAGCGAAGGTCGCAAGCCGGAACAGACACTCACACTCGATCCCCCTTCGCGACATTAGTTACTTCAGGACCCACCTCCTCGACGACACCCGCGCCATCGTCCCCGAGGATGAACGGGTAGCCAGGCACGAGCGGCGGTCCGGCACCAAATTCCTTGATCCACGCGTCTGCAGGATTGAGCGCAACCGAGACCAGCTTGATGAGAACGTCGGATGGACCCGGTTTAGTAACAGGCCAGTCGGCAACGAGCTGGAAGGGCGCCTTTGCGGCAGGGATGACGAGTGCTTTCTGGGTGGTAGGAGCCATAGTGAGTCGCAATGCTTAAGTCGATTCGTTGCACTGGGTGGCGGAGTGGGGTCAATGTGTACTTGACCTGTGACGGGCGGCTTTATATACCAAGCTTCGGGGGGTTTGAGCTTGAGCGTCAAGAACAGGTAGGGCGTCGGACTTGAGGTGGCTCAGTAGCCATTACAAAGTATCCGGAGATCCTGGTGGCCTTCCAGTATTGAAATTGGCAGAAATGGCTGGTTAGGCATTGTTGTGGGCTACTTGGAGGGGAGAAGGAAGGGTACGATGTCGTTCTTTGCGTCTTCCAGGAGAGTTCATTGCGGCGGACTGGGGCACTCAATCGCGATATGGCCTCCCTCCGGAAGATCGGGATTTCCGAACTCGGAAATTGCGAGCATGTAGAGGACCCTGCACTTGGTGTGAGAAAGGTGACGGAGGTACATACGACAGACGGTTTCGAGACTCGATTCTAAGTGGCCACTGAGCGGTGATCATGTCGATTGCGTGCATGCCATGATCTTGTGTGCAGAGATTCGACATTCGGCGGGGATCTGTTCAGAACGATGGAAATCGCGCACAGGTCTCCAGCTTAGTCCCAGCTGGAGTAGAATGGGTATTAGTCAAAGATGGCGACTCGATGCGATTCGAGAGGTGCCAGTCTGATCTCTTCTATAATTAGCTCTCCCTTTCGTGGCGCCCATCCAGTGCCGAATCGATAACAGAATTGCAAACTGGGCCTTAGGGTAGTCAGAGTTGGTTCAAATGGCGAGGAATCAACTCTTTCCTTTCGAATCGCCTCAGAACTGCACTTACAAGGGGGCATGGAACCACTTCGATTATACCTGTAGCCCAACTTTCATTCATACCTACGTGTCAAGCTGTCACCCCTGCGAGTTAGAGTATATCCAGGACGCCTACGGCGCGCGCATGAGAACACTTGGATAGATGATCAGTCGATGCGCAGGTCCACATCTTAGAGGTGTGGGTAGCTCCTGCAGATTGTATCTGATCGTAGCTTCGGTACGGGGACAAGCACTAGACAAATGGAGTGCGAAGTCGTCGAATAGCCTGCGGCAGGATCTCGTAAGTGACTGCCTTGTGAAGTATTGGGGTCCGCGGATCGCGATATGTAGACAAGCGAGGTCTGAAGGTGACGATGTGAAGCTTTCGCCAACCCAGACTGACGAGCTAATTGTCCCGGGGTTGGAGACCCATCAGAAACAGAGCATAGATACATCGATAGGATACAGATGCGCAGGGGCCAATTACAGTTGCGCGGGAAGCGTAGAGTACATCCAGGGTATAGAGCGAGGGCAAGGTGGCGAAGTCCAGGTCGGAGAGGCGGGGTGGCGGGAGGACTATCGCCCTTGCACAGCGAGCTCCCGGAACGCTTCTCGAACACGTCGGATGAACGCGTATATGTCGCGCGACTCGTTGAGCTCATCTAAGAGTATCGGAAGGTTTGGTAGGAATGGCGTCGTGGTCGGAACTGCATGAAGTCTCCATTTAGCACTCGTTACCAACAATGAGGGCAGGAGAGGCGTACCTTTATAGGATCGACTCGAGACGTCGACGACGAGGGAGAACTCGCGCTGAAGGTCCGCGGGGTCGAGGTGGGTGAAGCGGACGAGGATCTTGTCCCTTTCGATACCCTCGATGGCGCACTTGAGGCGGTCCTCGCACACGACCAGCTCAGGCTGCACGCGGGAGGCGTGCGCGCCCAGGATGGATTCTTCGCGTTTTCGTTCTGCGCGCGACAGAGCGCATAAGTCAGGACATTGCAAAGAGAAAACACACAGGGCATGAAAGGGAGAAACGGGGCGTACCGCGCATGAGGTTAGCAGCGACGATGCGGTGCTGCTCGATCTCGACGTCGAGTGAGGCGCATTTCTCCTTGATAGAGGCGAGTTGGCGGCGGAAGGCGGCAACGCTGGCTTCGCTCTCCTTCTTCTCCGCTTGCTCCTTGTCCAACACTGCGCATCGCAATAGCATCAATCATCATTCATCAGTTTTCATTTCCCAGGCCCGACCACGAGTGGGAGTGTGTGGGGACGCACCTTCGATGAGCTCAATCTCCTTGAGCTTGCATTGGTTCGTCTCGGTCTCGATCTGGGCCGTCTTTTCCGCAATCTTCTTCTTTTCTGCTGCGAAAGCGTTCTTTCGGTTGGTGATCTCTGTGACGGCGCGCTGGGTGTAGTTGGAGACAGCTTTGAGGAAGTTACGGGTGGAGACTTCGTACGCCTCCAGGCGGAGGTCGATTTGGGGGTTCTGCTGAGCGAGTACAGTGGGAAGGTCGAGCTTAGGGACGCGGAGGACTTTGGACATGATGAGGGTAAGGAGCGAGGTCAATGTTGGAACTTGGAAGACAACCGCGCGACGTCGCGACGACGGTGAGCGCGTTCGAGGAGCACACGTGATCGCTAGAGGCGGGCGCTTGGTGAACTGCCCGGCAGACTCGAACAGTGACGACGAAGACGACGACGACGACCTCGTCTTCAACTGTGTCTCGTTTGCAGGAGCGGTCTCTGGTTCGACGCTCCGTCTGTCGCCGCTGGACTCCTGGGCACTCTGGTCGTTTAACTTACTAATCTTCGTCGCTGTCTCCTCGCAAAAACGACTTTGGCTCACGCCCGCGGTCTGCCTTCCTTTCCTTCGAGCTCTCCCTCCTCAGTCCTCCAAAATCGACTGTCGTACGTCTACATGATCTTTTAGAGGTGATAGGGAGAGCTCATCAGCAGACTCTTACCGTGTCGGAATTCCTTGGAAGTGTCCCCTTGACCTTCCTACCTTACCTCGCGCCAGGTGAGTTGCGTGGTTCCTTCTGCCAGCCGCTCATTCCTGACGCTCTCTTGGCATCAAGTGCCTTGCGCTTCAGCTGCTCAGTCTCATTGCTACCGCAGTTGAAGACTCCTCTCTCGAATGATACGCCACCTCTCCTTGCTCCGCAAAACAGCACGTATCGTATCCTACGCATCATCATCACCATGCACACTATCTCGTGCCTCCCACTCTGCCGCCGCGCTCCGACCTACTCCGCAAGAGCCTGTCTCGAAAGATGAGTCCATGGAAGACTACGTCCAACACGCCATCCGCTCCCTCCACCCCGCCTTCCTCTCACACGCAGATTGGGTCCACTTCCCTGCACTCCAGGACTACTGTCACGTCTGGGATGCCTACGCCTCCTCCTCTTCACTTTCCTCCTCCACCTACCCTTCCTCAAACGATCGGAAACACCACAACCGTCCCTTCGCCGTCTTCCGCCTGGGCAACGGCAAACCCATCCCCGCCGGTCTCGCCGGTTACTTCTACTACTACGCCCCCGGAGGGCCTGTTCCACCTACTGCCGGCGAGATCCGCTTCCGCGTTATCCCCCGGGGCCCTCCAAACCTTCACCTCTTCAACCAGTCCCAGAACCTCCTCTCCGACTCCGAGCGTGGGCTCCCATGGCACCTCCCGCTGACTACCATCGCCGCACGCGACTCGTACCAGGTCTACCGCGAGGTCCTCCTGCGCGACGGGCTCGTAAGTCCAGAGCTGCTCGCGCGCGCGGCGGAGATGGGCCGGGAGGTGTTGGGCGAACGGAGCGGGGGGAGGAAGGCGCAAGTCGTGCACGGCTTCAGGCAGCCGTGGTTCATCGACTTCGGGAGCAAGGTGCACTGGTGGTGGTTTATGGGCGCCGACAAGCTGCACACTACCCCGCCCATGCCGAACATCCTCAGCTGGAAGGTCGGACAAGACAGGACGCCATCCCCTTGGCTAGGTGCGTCCCCTCGTTCCGCTCGTGTCAGGGCACGTTGGTGACACGCAGGCCTGTGACGCAGGCACCGCGCTCTGCTCTTTCTTCCCGGATGCACACCCGCGCCTGCGCGGCCACCGCGTCGTCAAGATCAAAGTCGTCAAGCTCCTTTCGCCCATCACTCCCAACCCCGAGTTCCCGGAGGAACTACGCTACCTCGTCTCCGCCCCTGAGGCCGAGCCCCGCGAGGGCGCGTTTCTCCGGCGCGGGCAGCCGCTGTGGCAGATGGATGTCGACAGGGAAGGCGTAGAGAAGGGGAGGCGGGAGGGATTCGGGGCGCTGTTTGCGAACTTGGGCTTGCCCCCGCTGAGGACGGACAAGGCGCTCAGGCAGAAGGTTCCTGGAGAGGAGTTGACGAGCCAGGGGGGTCTGAAGGGGCAGAGTAGTGAGGATAGGGAGGGGAGGAGAACCTTGAGGAGTTTGGTGCGATAGCGCGTGCGCTCGCTAGGTGCGTCGCTGGGTCTACGTTGAATCTCGCGCGTATGTTTGTGTTCTCATCAGTCATCATGCTATGCAGAGGTTGTATATTACAGGAGCTCGCGCGTGGATACAATGCAGTAGAACCCAAATTCCATGGACGGATCAAATCGAGCCAGAGCCAGAGCGAAGTCTAAGCCGATCCCCAGGTCCTTCCCATACGCTCAGACGCCCTCGATACTCAGCACCAGCGCGAGCGACGGTCCTTGCGGTTTCCTCCTGTGCATGACGTCCCATATCATCAACACGACCCGAGAGCGAGAAAGAAGATAAAGAAGAGACGCACCGAAGAAGCTCGAGTGCGGGTCGTACCGGCCGTGGAGCGGGTGGAAGAACGCCGAGTTGGCAACAGCGAATAGGACGGAGATGACGATGAGCGCAAAGGTCATCACCCAGCACATCCACGCGAACGCGACGAGCGCGGTCAGCAGGCGACATTGCCAGAATTCGTGGCACCAGAACAGGTCGCCCCAGAACGTCTGTTAGGTGGACGTGCATCAGCCTTTGTCTCTAGGTAACGTCTGAGAAGGAAACAGAGGTGGGAGGCGGCAGTTTTGGAGAGAAGGGAAGGGCAAGGAGGTGATGGAGGGGCAGATGGTGGAGGAGAAACAGGACAGTGGACGTACCGAGGAGATCGCCGCGCCAACCAGGAATAGCGTGAAGAGGGCCATGAGCCCAAGGAGCTCGGCGGCAAAGCTCGAAAACCTGCCGTAGTCGTAGCTTCGGTGGATAACGTGGATGCTGTCAGGCGCAGCGATAAGACGTCAGCGCGCAGAAACACAGGGTGAGCCCCGCAATCTTTCCCAGACTCGGACGACAGCGCGGGCTTCATGGAGCTGACCAGCTCGGGACAGACACGGCCATGACGTACATGTAGGACGACCAGAAAAGCGCAAGGATGGAGGTGACGAGCAGCTCGGCGACAATGGGGTCGTAGAATGGCTTTCCGCTATTCAGCGGGTCGAAAGGCGGGAGGAAGAGCGTATAATGGAGCCGCGTGGCCGTCAGGCCAAGTAGGACGGCGGAGAAGAGCCACTGGAGAAAGAAGTCGTTCGACAAGGTCAGCATTGCCCGATCCTTTCTACTGTGAGCCATGAGGCGTACCAGGACGACGTAGAGTGCAACGCGGAAACCGTTGATGGATGCCATGTCTCAGGTGGCTGGTAGTGGTCGGCTACTCTGCAGCGTGTTACAAGGTTAAGGAGGACGGCAGTGTATGTGAGGGAAGAGATGGGGGATGAGGGCAAGACGGTGAGGCCTTTATGGCCTGCGACGGGGAGGAGCCAAGGTTCGTGGGCGACTGCGATGCTGTCATCGGATCCAGGGACGGCGGACAACGTGTTGGCCTCGAGCAGTAAGGGATTAACGGCTATGGGCCTATATCCCGTCCCGGTGCTTTTTCTTGTTGTCCAACCAGTGTTTGGCGTCAAGAAGCACGTTGCAGTCGGATGGTCGGAGGCATTCGCGAAGTCTGAGGACGACCAAAACGTTTGAGTAAGTCCTGTGCACTGTCGTGGATTGCGAAATTCGGTTCAGCCGGATTTACCCATCATGATCACCATTTGCAATTGCATCCGAGGAGGATACTGTTATGGCAGCAATCCAGTCGTTTTCGGTTGAGGGGAATTTGATGCAAAGAGGCAACCGTTGGCGAGACGACATTTCTACAAAGTGTTTATCTTGTGCGTCTCCTCTTCATCGGCTTTTTGCCCATCGAACACGCACGATTCCCTGCCGTGTGTGCGATGCATGTGCATATAGTGGACATGTGCATATAGTGGAATTCGCCTTGAGGTAGCAGGTCGCCTGCAGGGATGGTCCCTACCGGGCTGTGCACTAGGACTTAGGCGCTGATACCTACACGGCGGAACTTCAGAGTCGTGGGCTTGGGGATTCGGATATGCCACTTATGCTCCACTACGCCATACTCGTTTGGAGAACACCCAATCACTCGTAGTCTGTATATCACATCGACCCAACTCGCGCTGATTTTTCAACTCATAAACGATAGCCATATAGACACCCGCTCACACAACTCCTGCGTCTCGCCTCGTGCACAACGTGACATTTCCCGCCCTTTACTTGAGCTGCAGAAAATGCAATCCAGATATACAGAACAACACCCAGGATTTACGTTGCCTTGTCGAGGAATATCTCGCGGTCCTCAACGAGCCCCTCTATCAGACATTCCATCTTGCACCCTAGCCGTCTCACCAAGTGCCCCCTCCGGCAATCTCTTCACCGTTCGCAAGCTCATCCGAGACATGTACGACAACGCCGCGGACCTCCGCCTTGAAGACGGAGAACGATATGTATTGACGGCGGTCTGGCCTGTGTGGACGAGCCCAAGAAGAAACCTTCGCTGGAGGCCCAGAACGACGCTCTAGCACGCGGGCTAGCACGGACGGCGGCCCATTGGACGATGCATCTGCTCTGGTCTTGTGCGTAACCCTTCTTGTTCGTCATGGCCATGCTTGTGACCTTTTGCCAGTCTTCTCACGGCAGCTGGAGTCCGTGCGCTGTGAAGAAGACTATGATCACGACGATGGACCGCCCAGATTTGAGACGGGGAAAAGACTGGATGACCCTGCATCCCAGAGGCGTCGGAATAACGATGCGCACAGGGGTAAGTGACGATGCAAAGTCAGCGTTTCCTTCATCTCATATAGGATCGTAGGTCCTTCGACGGGACGGCCCCCTGACCGGTTGCCATGAAGTCAGTTATTGGGTTCCGTTCCAGTGGGATCATCCCGAGGCAGAAGGGCATGGACCCCGCTGGGACACGGTAGGAGCGGCACATATTTACAAGTGCTCATTCGACGTTATTGGCTTGGTACGTTGTAGATTGAAGTCGCCTTCTTGATAATTTATTCGCATTCCAGTATCAATTCCCGACGGGGCTACTTTTGAGACCTTCTCCTTTGCTATGCCGAACCCTCAGAGGACCGCATCCAGGACCTGGACTAAATCAACAGACAAGAGAACACCATATCAATTTCGTTTGATTGTCTCAGAGACTTTCAAAATTCTGGATCCTGCTTTATACCCACGGAGGTCTCTATCTGCATTCGCGCAGTTCCTGAATTCTGTCTGCTCAAGTTCCCAACGCATATTTTCACAGGACGAAGACACCTACGAAGTCAAGGACTACGCCCAGATCTTATCTTTAAATGCCATAGGAGATCCGACAACCATCGCCTTCCAGGACCACGGTGTCAACTATGATCGTGGTGGCGACCCTGCCAAGGGTTCATCGTCTAAGCAGGGCGAAGATTGGGGTACGGACGTCAGCAAACTCTCGAGCCGTGAACTCTCACGGCTACACGTTCTGGCCGGTGTTCTCCGCGAGAGCGGTGCAGGGTAGACATTTGTCCATTCAGTCGGTCTCTGCGGCACTTACAATGACCCCTACGCCGTTCCTTTGGATACCTCCGCAGCGGCCGGTGTGCAAGCAGAGGCTCCTGAGGAGGAAGTGGGGGAGAGGCAGTTAAAGCATGATCGATTGTCGCGGTTTGTCGCAGTGATGTAGTGTACGATCCCCGGCGACCTTTTGAACGACACACCTTGATAATAACGCTTCACTGCTCTTAGCGAGTGTCGCGACAAATCAGCATTCCTACTCTTGTGGCAGGCGGGAAAATTTTTGGAAAGTTGACTGACAGTTTGAATTTGACATGTTTTGCATGCCTCACACTGAAGTGCGCTTGATAGCGATTGTCAGTGACGCCAGTACACGATGCTCTAAGTGAATAGAGTAGGTTGGAGCAATAGGGAAACCTTGAGCCGCACACGCACTAGTTCGCTATGCGGCCGAGAGGGAAACCTAGTTGAGTGCCAATCTCTGAACCGAATCGAACACGCCTCCTCTCCTTTGTATTCAATCCGGAACCCCTCCTGGTCGCATCAATTTGACTAGGAGATTTGCGGGACGGATGGTCCCTATCGGGTGATAATAAGACATCGAATGGCCAAGCGGCGCCGCTAGAGCCCAGCAAGCCTGCCAACAATGCGCGGGAACCACGCGGGAGAGTTCGATATTCTGCTCCATACACTGTACATCAATCACTCGAAAGTAGCGATATGTCCTCAAGCACCATTCTACTCATATCTGCACAGCTCGTAGGAACCTCAAGAACTTGTCTGAGGGATTAGGTCAGATTACTGCGACAGACAGCGCCGACCGATAGCGCTTGCCCGGCCGCTCTTCCGAAACCTCCTCCGGAACCTCTTCTCGGCCACCGGTCGCCGTGGGGGGATCTAATGAACCACGGAAGAGATCCGTGTAACGACCCATCAATTGGGCGAACATTTTCGCCGCACTGCTCTCGTGTAGAATGCCGGCCAAAGTAGCGTGTAACCGTAAGAGTTGACGGCTCGGAAACTGGCTAGCAGATGCATCTGTACCATCGTACTGCCTGACCTGCGATGAATATTGAGATTGGCCGCTGCCAACATCGTCGCTGACGCTATAGTCTCGAAAGGTGATGGTCGTCGGGACTCCGACGTGACACACGAATCTAGAGTAATCCTTGATTTCGTACGTATCTTCGGCCAATTGAGGAACGCATCAGGATTGCGAGAATGAGCGAGCAATACTTGGTGACAGTGCGATACAGATACAGACCTCCGTGGGTGCCAAGCAGAATCCGAAGGTGTGGAACTGCGTGAGGCAAAGACGCACAAGCGATATAGCGTTCTCCTGCCTGTCGATGACCGCCATGCCCCCGATGCACTCGTCCGAGAGCTGAGCATAGCGGCGGAGAATATCCAGGGTAATCCCAGCCAGAGGCTCGCCCTGCAACACGTGTATATGAGTCTACGAAGAGGGTAAACTTCGGCTTACGACGTACCTGATCGTTGTTGTCAAAATGGGCAGACAATGTATAAAGGGGCACTTGAAGATATGTGCGGCTCCTACTGTGTCCCAGATGGGTCCGGGCACTTCAGCCTCGGGGTGTTCCCATTGATACAAGGCCCAGTAGCCGGCTTCGGGGCGACCGGTGAGAGCGCATTTGTGGCCGTCCCGTCGAAGGACCTACGACCTTATGAGGATAAGAATGTGCTTGATTTAACCAAAACACTGACTCCCGCTCGCATCCTGTCCCGACGCTGCTGGGATAAGGGATTGTCCAACGTTTCTTCAGTCTCGGAAGCGCGCGGTCCGTCATCAAAATCGTAAGCGTCGGCCCAACGCACGGACTCCATCTGCCGCGAATAGACTGGCGGGGGTTACAAGCCACGGTCATGATGAATAAGGAGTGTCACTTACATGGCCAGAGCAGGTACATCGTCTAAATGGACGCGAGACGTGCTAACCCACGTGCGAGCGCGTCGTTCTGGGCCTCCGGCGAAAGCTTCTTCTTGGCGTTGTCCGCACAGGCGCAGACTGTAGTTAAAACGTATCGTTCCCCGTCCTCAAGGCGGAGGTTGGCAGCAGTATTGTACATGGCTCGGATGAGCTTGCGCACGGTGAAGAGATGGCCCGAAGCGGCACTTGGTGAGACAGCGAGAACCCATGATGGAATATCCAGATGGTGATATAGGGGCTCGTCGAAGACTGCGAGATACTCCTCGACGAGCGGACGTAGATTCCGGGAGTCGTCCTGTTTGGCCATAATGGTGCAAGGGTCTGTGTTGACAGCTCAAGTAATCGTCGTGCACGAGGCAATACACGGGAACTTGGGTGGGCTATGACGGTGAGGTTGACAGGTCCAGCTCTAGAGCGCACGATGCTTTGGATCTCCCTTCCCGACGGCTGCAGGCACGATCCGACGATCACAGATCCCTTTCGGGCGCAACACTGGCAGCACGATTTGTTAGCCTCCTGGTCATGAACACGATTCTTCTGTCCGTTTCAGTAGGTTATCGACGCCTGATTACGCGCCGAACAGGATCGTGGTCAGCCCCTGGGTCCCGTCATCCTCCCGCTAGGGCGGGAGGCTGGAGTTGCAGACCAGACGAGCAAGCAAACCCGATTGGAACGAGCACGCAACGCTATCTGTCTTCACCAGCTGTTCATTCACCAGGGTATACAAGCCTTGAAGAGATTTCCAGACAATCGTTGGTAGTTTCCTCATTATCATACGTAGAGGTAACTCCCAAATTCTTGACCGGTGGATAAACAAACATCGAAGTACTGTGGTAGTAAGGGCAAAGCACATTAGCCTAAGGGATATATGGGGAATGTACACGTGAAGCGGCAAGAGAACTCACCAGAGCAACAATCCCCGAGTGCGCACCGGCCTGAAGCACCGTGCGCACAGTCGCAATACTCCGCCTCTCGCT
This sequence comes from Dichomitus squalens LYAD-421 SS1, assembly GCF_000275845.1. Taxonomy (NCBI): domain Eukaryota; kingdom Fungi; phylum Basidiomycota; class Agaricomycetes; order Polyporales; family Polyporaceae; genus Dichomitus; species Dichomitus squalens. The sequence goes on along the minus strand of NW_006766916.1, from coordinate 31,112 downwards.
GGTGATGCTCCTCGCAGTCCGCGGCGCAAGCCGAAGGACGTCCGCGTGTGAGGTGCGATGAACGTGTTGTACAATTGCTGTCATGGTCGCCGAAAGATTGGACATAGAGTAACACGCAAAACATATGGCTATACGATACAATCATGACGCGATGCAAACTGTATGATGTACTACTACTCGTTGCGGAGTCGAGGGGGTTAAAGATTGCGCAGAACGGGCGGAGATGCTACTCGAAACTAAGTTGTGTGCGAAAGGGTCCCGAATGGGAAGGCGAATGCGAATGTGAAAATGGAGGGAGTGCATACCATAATGTGTCACGCGTGCTTCGTCTAGTCAACCCGAGGTCCTTCTCCTACTCGACCCGACACCAGATCACCACGATGCCCCCAACTGACCCTTGTGCAAATATTCACCCATCACCTTCAAGACCGCAGCGCGACAGATCCGAAGAGAGATGACTGGAAGGAGGATGAAGGATAGGAGTACCTCATCGGCGCGCGACGCGCTTCCGCTGCGGCCCTTCCTCCTCAACCTCCATGGCCTCCCCATGATTGTCGGCGCGGTGCTGATGTTGCGCCTGGTCCCCACGCCAGCTCCGCGTCCGCCGGCGGCTCGTGCTCGTCCCGGCGCTGCCACCTGCAGCGCCATCGGCGTTCGCAGAAGCAGGGGAATCGGCGCTCATCGCTTCTCGCCTCCGCTTCAACGGCGTGCTCGCAGCTGCGGCAGGAAAGGAGAGCAGTTCCGAGTCAGGGTTGATGGAGACTTCAGCGACTGCTGGAGGCTGGAACGTGAAGGACATCGGAGCAGCAGGTAGAGGCAGGGAGGAGAGGTCCTTCGGGTTCACGGACAAACGCGACTTGGAGAGAGGCGCGCGAGACAGAGACTGCATAGCTGTTGTAGAAGCAGGACGGAGGGATAACGTGGAAGGGGTAGGGGACGCGAGAGCGTGCGCAACATAGGGACGTTGCCCTTCCATAGTAGATGGAGTATACGGCGTCGGAGGCGCGACAGGCTGCTACACAAATAACTTGGCGTTGAGAAGATGGGTGCGTCGAGCAGAGGGAGCATAAAGGTACCTGGTCTCGTCGTAGAGGTATAGATGGAGCAGTCGGAGTGGACGGTTTCGCCACAGGCTTGAACGATGTGGTACCGCTCGGACCGGGGACGGGAGCGGGACCACCCTTGGCGACACGCTCCTTCTCTTCCTCCTCGTCTTCCTCTTCCTCGCGGGCCCTAATTGCCTCAAGACGAGCCTCGATGTAGTCCATGATGCGACCGATGGTGACTTCGCGGGATGGGTCGGCGTCGGTAGAGACGCCCTGCTGAATCATATTGAGGAGGTCGTGGCATGCTGCGGCGTATCCGGCATTGTATGCGCGTTTGGAGGCAGTCTTGGAGGAGCGGAAGAGTGTCGTTAGGCTAAGAGCAGCAGCTGTAGGTGGTAGGATTGGGTGGATTAGTGCTCGTGGACGATATGCGAGGATGTAGATGCACGGATGAGGGCGAGATACGGCGGGACGCGTACCTCTGAAGTTGTTTGTGAGCTCCTTCTCTGCATTGGCATAGCTGGACGACGGAAGAGAGCTTGCGAGGTTGTTGAGGTTGAGAGATTCCATGGACGGCTTGAAGACAGGCGAATGTCAGTTGGCAGCGGCGGAATGGGCGGTGAGTAGCGGTGGGAGCAGACAAACCTCTCGGCGCCTCTCATCCCCTCAGTCCTATTACATAAGCTCCCCCAGCGCCAACGTGCACAAAACGGGAAGGTGGAGGCTTGGAATCCTAACAACCGCAAACAATCCCTTGACTCACTTCCGGACCATATCATTCCTTGCCATTTCCCCGCGTGGTCTAGACATCCCATTCCATTTCGACCCTTGATGCTGATGGCTTGACGTAAGGATTTAGAGGCTATAGCCCACCTTTTGGACCTCTATGCTACCCTCGTCCCTTGCGTCCTGTCTCAGGCATGCTAGCAACTTCTGAAGATGTCCCTTTCCGCACTCCCAATAATAGGAACATATGTATTGTAAGTTCAACGGAGAAAAGAGTGTATGGAACAGCTGTCAAGGCTGGATGGTGTACTCTCCATCAATGGAAAGCCGTAAAAAAAGAGTACCAGCCCCGCTAGGCATTCGTTATGATGATAAGATTAATTATTTTGACGGTCATCCCACCACCGTCTAAGGCGTTCCTCAACTTTTCTATCCACAATGTCTTGGAGGAAACTGCTATCAACCGGGCGCTCCGTAGGATGACCGCCCAGAAAGGAAAGGCGAGGGCCTCGGATCCTAACAAGCGCAAATAAAGACTGAGGCTTGGGCGTGGGACTCGTTTCTGACGTCTACCAAAGACTCGATAACCCTGGACTCGAGGCACCTCACGCTATGGGACTAGGTCCTCGACATGGCTTACGCGTTTCTCTCGCTTCACACACCGGCTCTATTTCTCCGTCTGTGATGTCTCCTTGGGTGGAGGATCAGACTCCAGCGTGACTGGTACTCGTACTTGAGCCTCGAGGACGTTACGCCGCCCCCATGTACTAGGGTGCCATTCCTGCTCAACACTTGGGCTTGCTTTCTGCTTTATGTCTGCGCTTCATTTTTTGCTTTGCCAATTTGAACTTGCTATCTGTCCCTTATGCATAAGGAAGCTCAACGGGCGGCGTGCACAGAAGACGCTATTACCCACTCTCCCGAGGGAAACTGACTAGCAAGATCCCTCTGACACCAACATACAAACTTGCCCTTGGAGGACGGCTGTTGCAGACATCTTTGTGCTTATCTATCTGCAAAGTCACTTTGATGAGAGTTCTTCGAACTGGCCGCAAGAGAGACGGATGGCTTCCTTTATGCCACACAGGTGACGTCTCGCGCGCTTCGTCCTCGACCGCTCTCCATACTCTGTCCCGCCCGTCCACTCGGATTCTTGACAGTCTCCTAGGGTACCGGTACTTCTTCCCTTTTGTATTACGCGCTGCGTGGTCTCACCATTTTACTAGACACAGAAGGCTGGGTGTGCCGCTTTGTGACCCAAGCGTCTTTGCGATCCAGCTTTGGCGGCACGCATGATGGCAACACCCTGCATTTCGTTCGGCTTGTCTTTCTCTGTGCTTAGACCTTTCTGTCTGCTCGCTTTGCCACCCTGAGACGCTCCCTCGGCTCATCGACGCACGCGTAATACCTCACCTGGCGCTGTTATGTCTGCCTCGAGTTATGCGCTTTGGCAGCTCCGTTCTCTCGTTTGTGGACGCCAATGGGCTTTGCTCCCTCGCTTCACTTTGGTGTACTCTCCCTGGTAGTATTAATGAGAAGATGCGTTCACCTGGTCCCTCAGGCTCTTTCCTGGTACTCGTTCTCGACTGGTTCGCGTTTGCTATACCCTCTCGTACGAAGCTTTTCAAGCCTCGGCCATACCCTAATAGAGATGGTTGCTGTCCTTCCTCAATCTCGTCCATCCGGAGCAAGCTTGTCTGACCGTATCCCCATCGCCGATCATTCTGGTCGCGGAGTCCCCCTAGCTGCCCTCGCCACCCTGTCCGACCACGCGATACGTGCACAGTATCCTGTTATTGATATTGCGCACGAAAAACTTGCGAAGTTAGGAGTGTCTAGGTGCACGCTCAGGATCACGGTGAGAACCTGTTCTGAATTTCAGTCGTTGCTTCCTGACGACTGAATACCTCTTTCGTAGTGGGCGGGTTTCGAGAACATGGGCTTCAAGGAGGATATCCGCCTTCTGGGACATGTCATCCCGCCGGTAAAGGCAATTGCCAATGCGTTCGATCGTTTCATCCGCGTCCGTCGTTTTCTGCCTTCTCGGAGGGGCTCTTGCACTCACGTTCTTTCATGTATTCTCCATTATAGGAGTCGGTACGGTTTGCCGGTCATCCGCCCGCCCCGAATCTCTGGCCCCAGCACTACACGCTCCAGGATCTGATTCTGACAGGTCTCATCGTCTATGGCGGAGGCATCATTCAGGCTGAAGTGATGCTCGCCAAGTAGTCCATCGCCTTCTTGCGGTACTGGGAAGGTGCTTCGAGGCTACGTGCCATCGCCTCCGCTGGATAACCGAGGACACCGGTTGTGGCAGGAACACAATCAATTTATACACTACTCAATACCTAATCGCTGTTAGTACAGTAAGAGCTATATAGTCAATCGATATCGCATGTTCCAGTAAACATCCGCGTCTGGCACCCCATCTCCCATCCCACGCCCGCAGCATAGTGGCTAGACCGTCTCTGTTGTCAGCATTACTTATTTTACCATCAATGTATCCAGTAACTGTACGTACTTACCACCAATAAAGTGATAGTGTCTCGATCGTACCCGAGGGCAACGCAATGGACTGCGTCTATCATTGCGTCGAAGCCGTCACTGTTCTGTACACTGATCAGCGAGGATGGTTGCGTCGGTCGGTGCAGATATCACTCCTCTCTCTGACTTACGTCCTAGTCACTGTATGCCGTAGTACGAAGGGGCCCGGACCTATGTGGCGGTAGTTGTTTGTCCGTGTTATGTCCGCGACGGAAGACTGCTCATCCAAATCGAATAGTTGCGTTGCTGAGGTTTGTGCCTTGTTCTGCCACTGTGCTCTTCGCTAATCGCACTTCTGCTGCGCAGATATGACTGGACAAAATATAATCTTTGTTGCCGTTTACCATGTACGCATCAAAGTAGTTCGCGGCACATCTCCCAGGATCGCAGAGATTTTTGGTGCTAACGATAGAACGAGTTAGTGAGTTTGCTTGGCGTTCGGCGACTGCCCATCCTCTAACGTTTCCTTGGAGGGAATGTGAGGATCGCTATTACGCAACAAGCTCTTTGCGTACCCCAACACATCTCACCTTCAGCTCCCCCAGCGAAACGCTTCCTGCATGCCCAGTGCTTAGCACGAGTCCAACTTCAGGTGTGTCATCAAATATCTCAACATCGTTACGGTGTCTTTCGCTGTCCTCCCTGTGTCCCTGTTCGATTGCAGTCGTTGGGGTGTGCGACAGAGCGGAAGCAGAAGTCGGACCGTTCAGATCGGTTCGCACTCAGGATGGTATAAGGGTCGTCACAAAGTGCGAGCATCACAGCATCTCATCGCACCTATCGCCTGGATCCATTTGTTCATCCAGAACCCTCTTGGCAATCACTCTGGCATCATGTCAGGGGTTCATGTTTTCTGAAGCGTAGCTCTGGCGAGTGCTCTTCGCGTCCCCTGCTACTACGTGATGATGTGCTGCGGTGGTGGTCAGCGAGCGACGTAGGGTGATGCAACATCTGCCACGTCGATACGTTAGAACGCTATGGGCAATCGACGTCCAGCTATTTCCCGCAGCAGTCAGACTCACGCCTACCAGTCCCCTGATTTGGTATACCCTGCTTGCGTGGAAGACGCAGATGCACTTGGGACCACCTTCGACCATGATCCTATCGCCCGGTCCATTCTCGCCATGCTTCTGGCGAGACTGGCCGTGACAGGCTGGGCAGAGGCGTGGAGGAGGATGGTTCACGGTATAGGCTCGGGGCTGAGTACGAACCTTCTGCCAGATCGCAACAAGCGTCTCGACGTGGTCCTTGGAACCACCTCCCCCAATGCCAAGATTACCAGGGAGTTTAGAGAGCCTTCAAGCGCATTTTTTTGAAGGAAACCTATTTGGATTCCAGCTCACGGCGACTGAGGAAACGACGGCTTTTAAGAGCTTCGACTTATCGTGTCAGCATGTCCGCTAAGTTCATCAGGGAGGATCAGCATACGGAAATGGCGCATGCAATATGCTGCGCAGCCTGTTAGTCAGAACATTACAATCGACACTAAGGCGGTTCCATTTCTGTACCCATGTACTTTCCACCCCGCTCCAGTGCTTCTACAATATCCGTCTTCGTGCCTGCTCAGCGATGCTACAACGGAGTGTGCGCAGATCTCGGGAAGCCTATGACCTGATGCGGGATCTTCGGCGGTCTAAATGGTCCGATGCTCCAAAGGAGCATCGTAGTCGCGCTTGCAGGCCGAAACGTCGAATAGACACCGCACTAAAAGGAAGCACGGATGACGTGGGTGAGTCTAGATTTCTCCTGCGTCTGGCCTCACTGTCAAACTCGTAGAGACAGACAACTTCAGTCATTTACCTTTTCTACGTGGTGATGTGCTCAATTCGTAGGCCGTGTATAGGGCGAACGGCGAGAGCCGTGATGGAAGCTTAGGCTTTTGGGTGTGGCCGTGTAATAGCTTCTTACTTTCACATGTCATACAGCGCATGGGAATGGGAGGCCTACTGTAGGGCTTATACATTACTTCCGCGCTCGTACAGAGCTGTCCAAGCCTACCTCTGGGTCCACATCATGAAGGACGCCGTATCGTCGGATGTTCTAGCTGAGATTCGGGGTATTCCGAATTGATTGCTTCTGCTTCTCGCTATATCCATGCCTGTAGGGTAGTTTGCGGCAAGCATGTCCATCGGCGTCGGGGGTGTCTAACGCCACCGAATGGAGCCAACACAACGACGTGCATCACCATCGTATCAATGCTGCTCTTCATATCATTAGTATGACATTAGGTATCGTACTCGACAGATGCATCCCTCCCCGTGCTGTGAGATTCGTGAAATGAACGGCCGGCACAACGCGAGGCGTTTCACGGACGGGATGCTACAGTACACCCGCAATGGCAATGGCAATATAGAAGCACAATGGGAAAATGTATGTGTTATGCATGACAACTCCAGGTGCAATCTAGCGCAGTACTCCGTGAAAGGGACCGTGAAGTATAATTTCCTAGATTGACCTCCTATGCACGTCTCGACTTCGGGATGATACACATGAAGCAAAGGAAGGACGAGCAGTACGTAAGTGATGTGTCTGAATCCGCGGTCCCCGGCGTGTCTGGAGAAGAATGAGCATCGCAATGCAGCTAGTAAGGGCTCGATGAGGTATTAAAATGGGAGTCGGTAGTAATCGAGCTCGCTGTACGTCAGGTACCATTCAGACCGCAGCACCTGCCGTTAGCACTAGTTACGGAAGTTGGTTGCGAGATGCCCTCAAAAGCACAGCGATGGAGGTTTCATACTACAATCGTGCAGCTAGATATTGACCTAAATGCCTCATGCCATCATCGCAACAGAGGTCGAGTGGGACTGTTCTGCATTCCAGCCCGCCGGGATACTGCAAATTGTCAGGAGGGACCTGTATGCCATGGGTCTATATCTCGGAAATCCGTGGTCACCGTAGTGGACCCGTACTAGTAGAGATCGCAACCAATCTGGCTTGCTGATGCGCCGACATGGCCCTACGACAGCATTGTCAATGCGTAACGTACCTTCAGGTGAAAAGTCATGATAAGGCCTCGCTTGGAGTGACTATGTAGACTGTCGAGCATCGACCCCATATACGAATTGAGTGGACACAGGTCGCCATTGCATTGGCTGATAATCCTGTATTCTTGGACAGGAACACGACATTGGTCGAACATGGGTTTCTTCTCTCACGCCAGTTGGACCGTGGATACTTACGGAGAGAGCGGTATCAGTATTGTGTCTTGTGGAGCAAAGGAAGGTACGTCTCCCAGCGAGCGTATGCCGACCGATCACAGCCGCCCTACCAGAGCCCAAAAGAAAGCCTGTCCGGGAGGAATTGTCAGCAGTGCAGTCAGGGTGAAGTTAGGTGCGGTCGCCCAGATCGAAATGTATTTTGACTTGCAGACTGCGGACCAAGTTCTGCCACTTGCGCACACCTTGACATCGGGGGTCTGTTCGTGAGAACCAATGAAGATGATGCTATCCTGGTCGGCAGCCTTCGAAAGCTTGATAGCACATTGCCACGTGCATCGTTTCTGCTTGAGCATTATTCGATGCCGATATGAGAGATGAATACCACTGGGACAGTGCGATCTTCCGAGATTAGTCATTCAGCGACGCGATTTGGAAGGCAAGTCATACACATATGATAGTTCCATATCTAAGGCAGTGAGTATGAACTACATGCTACATCACGAGAGCAAGTGTAGGACCCCGAGCCGAGCTACCCGTATTACAGCCGATCCATCTATTGTCGCGGTGTGGTGCCACCTGAGGTGAGAATGCGGTAACAGCAGCGAAGCCTTTTGAACGCGGCATAGAGGAGCCAAGACCGACCGAGAGAACCTTGGCTCGCAGCCACTGGATAGCAATGAAACGAGTATCCAGGCCCCTTGTTTGACACTGACAGACCGAGGGTCTAGCTGCAGCCCTCACTGAGCAGCTATCTGAATCGATGCTTTAACGCTACTCGAGCAGGGAGGATTTTAGGAGACCAGAGCTGAGACGTCCGAGCTGGCAGATAGAATGGTGTGGTCAGAGCGACGCCGCGCGAGGCAAGCTGCTGGCCACGTGGCACAGGTGGCAAGGACCGCGTGGGAATTCAGAGCTCTCGTTCCACTTCAGTTGACCACCTCACGCCCACGACCTATCAAAGTTTTGCAGGTGCTGGGAAGAGATGAGATTCCACCGAACTTGGGAAAAAGGGTAGAACTTGCACCTAATCCACTCAGGTTGCACTGGGTCTCTATATCAAGCGGACTTGGTTGGCCAAGACCACGCGCATGCACTGCCCCGCCAACATGTCATCGCGGACAAGAGAGTGGATGAGTCACCGAGGGACTGTCCCATTACGGCTGCAGTACCTTTCCAAGGGCTCTTGAACCCGGATCATTATCGGGGAACCGCCCTGGCGGCGGGGAACAGCGTAACAGCAGCGGACGAATCATCCTCGCATGAGTTTGGTCCTACTCTGCAAGCCTCCTATCCATCGGCCGACTATACAATGCAAGAAGCCTCATAGCACCTACCGAAAGACTAAAACTCAATAACGACCGATCTCCGGGCTCCCTACATATCCAGCTGTCAAGATGTCTAATCCCTACCAATCACCGAGTTCGAAGAGTTCCGTTTCTTGAAGTTTTCTGGATGCGTCCCGTCGTGAGCAGGAAGAGACTCAGGGGCTCCGAGGAGCGAGCGATGTGCCTCCGGTGGTGCCGCTTTGTGGCAACAGACCGTGGCAGGGCTGTGTGGGCGCAGTTGCAGTTGCCTCTCGCAGCTGGAGTTGTACGGCCAGCGATGGGAGCAACGTTACTCCTTGTGCATGGCACCGTACATGTATGCGAAGCTAAACAAGCAGTCAGGCGAAATATCCGAACCACGTCGTTCGAAAATCTCTTTAAGATATATTGTACATGAACAGACCCTGTATGCGGCCAGGACCCCATTACAATCGGATGCCCAAGGCGCAATTGACGATACCCTAGAGGGCCAGCCGGAAGCTGTTGAGTGCTCGTCGGTCTTCGGCTGTCAGCGGTTTATAGCTACTCGGCGCGCCGCTTGGACTCGTGGGATACATTGGAGAAGCGGGAGGTGTGAGTGGTCCGACAGGGATGACAGTAGACAGCCTGGGGAGGATACCAGACGCACTGCTGGGTCGGTGTTGTCCTACCGTGTATTGCTTCGGGGCGTTTTGTGCAGCCGAAGACGATGATGACGACGAGGAGGACATAGGCCTATCAGCAGTGGGCACCCCACGGTGGACTGGGGAAGACGGGAGAGCCCACGGAGCTGGGGACCATTCTGGGTAGTCCATACCCGCGCGAGGGGATTCGTGCCCGTCACTATCTTCAAGTACGCGGCCAAATCGAGCGATGTTCCCCTTTGCAGACGTGAAGATCCCTTCTGGGACCCGAATATTGCGGAGGTATTCGTAGTTCTCGATGACGGGAAGCCGCGTGTAGTCGTCGCCCTGGAGAAGGGAGAAGAGGTCAGTACATACGCCCGAACGACAAGGGTGACACAGTGGACGAACTGAGAAGTACGCGACGATGTGCCACTTTCGAGGCGGTTCGCCTCGACGTGTGTGGACGTGTGTGGAATACGTCTGCTTCGTGAGGCCATCTGGCTTGGTTGGCCTGTCTTGTCTTCGGATGGGAGCTGGAGGGGCTGCAAAGGGGTCCAACGTTCGCCGAGCCCTAGCAAAATCATCACTCGTGAGAAGAAGGGATACGAACGTGCAGCAACAACATACCGACGGGCAGCCTTGGCTTCCTTCTCTTCCGCCGTCGTCTCTATCTTCTCTTCGTAGAAGAGGTAGTCTCCTCGCATGCGGCTCTGCGACCTGGCATTATGGTCACGCTCGTGAGGGAGAATGCGGTCGAAAAGATTCGATATTACTTACCAACGCCTCCCATCTGTCCATCGTTCCAGTCCGCCTACTCGATAACATGCAGATAAAAGCGTAGGTGAATGAGGCTAAGACTCTTCCGATTAGAAAAGGGCTTACCTTGCTTGTGCTCAGCTTCTTCCCACACAAAAACGTTCCCAGAAACAAGCTGCTCACGCTCATTGGCAGTGAGGCGGCGAGTTATCAATGGCAACACGCCCAGACGGACAGCCTCGAACACGACGTGGGCATCCCTTGCATCCCGGAGGTCTGCGGGATGGTAAGAATTTGACGAGGCGAATGAGACAGGCCGGAAAAGAGACGTACGAAGGGCGGGGTGCGTAGCATGACCGAGGTTATCAACAGGGCGAGCAGCATAAGGGGTAGTCATGGTGTCAACAGGGTGAGATGAGTGGTACCCAAACTCCACCGCCGCCGCAACTTTATAGGCCACGGGGAATCCGAAGTCGCGAAATTCCACAGCCGAAACGGGAAGGTCGCACGAAACGGAGAAGCCCAGGTTCTTGGATTCGAGGGAGCTCGATATGGCTAACAGACAAGAATGAGAAGATGATCGAATCGAATTGATAAGTGAGTTTAACGCGCAAAAGGTGGCTCAAAGAAAGGAACCAGACTGTGCCGCACCTTCGATCCGATACAAACGTTTTTATAGTGCAGGGAAGGAGTCCGATGACGTCTGACATGCACCCTGTCGGGCACACCGCTGCGTTGACGTGTCTCGTTGCCAGTCAATCAGATTGGCTATGTACCATACGGAGAGGATTCGCGAGGACATACCTCCTTGGAATGTGCGCATTGAATGAATTGAGCTTCGTAACCTTAATCCACGCCTTCCAGTTTTCCCATGGCCATCGGACTATCTGATTTTCGCATGGCAGCTTTGTCAACGTAACACTGCTATTACGTCCCGTCCTGCAAGGGGTCATCTTCGGATTTCCGGCATTTCTCCATACGAGACATTGAGCGGGGGAAAACAATGTTAGATATGGACGCCGTAACTGAGATGCATCGGCCCGTGAGCGCGCTGCAAGCTGAGATCCAAGACGCGACCCACAGAAGCTATCGTGTCAGCGGATTCTATCGATACAAGTGGGCCAGTAGCTTGGGATGATCACGCCGCGTGCGCCGCGCCACTAGTTGTCTACAACCGGACCGCGAGATTGCCTGAATTGAATGTCGCATTCAAAGAAGCGTGATATCGTTCCAAGAACGATCGTGTGCCGTGGGTGTGTGTCCAGGTGTAAGCCTGCTTGTGTCACAAAGTTCGAGTGGATCGCGCGACGGCGAAAACCCTTAGTGATTGCTCTGTCGGTGCGGCATGAGGAGGAGAGGGCGAAGCCTCGAATATCGGGCTCGCGACACCACGGTCGCGGGTATGTCCCGCGAGGTGGGGTGCGGGCAACAGCGACGGGCGAGGTTCTATGGTAGGAAGTACCTAAGATAGCTGGTCACGAGCCCGCGAATGCGATGATCGAGTCAATGACTCACCAGAGGCTGGCGCGATGCGCAGCTAAACTTGAGAACGTCGCCTATGCGGAGACAGGGCGATGATTTTGGCGAAATACAAGAGGAAAATGTGTATAGGTATTTCGATGTCCGGATCGGTCCGTTTAGGCGCAATTCAATTCGAGCTTACTTTTGAATGACGTCCAAGATGCATTGATGGAGGAGACAGAAAAGCGCCCGAAACTACCTTAATGCACCGTTCAGGCACGGTGAACTCTCAAGAATGCAAGGGGCAACACACGACTGAGAGCACTCATCCAGGATTAGGGAAACCTGTGCATCAGACGAACCACAGCTTCGCTCTAGTGAGGTGCAGAGACCCTTCACGCTTCACAAAGGTCTTCGCTACAGGTCCAGGAACCGTTGCGACGTGAGAAGGGTGCTGAGCTAACAATGCGACAGAATCTTCTGATACATGTGACATATATAGCAGAGAAATAGGTGTGCTCACCTCAAAGGGGGGCAATGACGCGCTCTGACGTCCTATGACACCGACAGATATCATGACGAACCGGTTCGGCGCATATCAAAACCTTTGTGAGGTAATTGGGGAGGAAGAGCGGGATTCTATTCATGTCCGTGCTTGAGGAGTTCGACGCAGAGTGACTGACCCTATCGTCCACTTCGTCCGCATGGTTGTCCATGTGAAGCTGCTGTTCGGGAAGCTTGGCTACCGGGGAACGAACCACAGCGGCTTGCGCAAATGGCTAGGACTGCCTGGTGCACGCTGAAGAACAGATGCATGCATGCAGATAAAGTTGCTGGTGACAAGCAGATAGGGAGGCGCCAGACCCAAGAGATGCGGATAGCTCGTACTGGGCGTAAGGGAGAGGGTGGCAGGTGGAGGTCAGGTCGGCATGCTACAAGGGATGCTTGAGGCTGGCCGGGAGCAAACGTCCCTGAGAAGATCTAGGGAAGAACAGTCAGCTGTACAATTAGGTTGAAGCTCAGGCAAGCGCGTCCGAGTGCTGTTGCATGCGCGAGACGTACCGTGCCACGCTGAACTGACCGAGCATAGAGCCCATTCCCCGCGTTCGCGCCCGGAACCAGGAACAGTTTTCTGGTTTTGGTGCGGAGACGTACCGAGAGGCGCGTATTGACCTGCACAGTGCGTCATGAGCAGATAGAAGGGGGTAAGAGCTTGTCTTCGGACCGCGCGGTTCTCTCGGACGCGGTCACAGCGAACACGAGACCAGTGCAAGTCTATCAACCACCCATGGGGCGCGGATTCCTTCCCACGGAGTAACTAGAGTGAGAACTGGCGTCTACCCTCCGCGAGCGGAGAGAGCCCGTCAACCACAGGAGGTCAACTCTCCGGAGGGCACAATGTAGAAGAGAGGGCTTCCAACGGGCATGAGGCGAAGGCAGCGGCGTGCACGACGAGAAGTGGACGACGAGATAGTGTAGGTTTCGAGAATGGAAAGGAAGCCAACTGTCTCAAGACCCCTTTCTCATGGGTGCAGCGACGAATCAGCTATCACGAAGATGTTCAGAGCAACACCCAACCTACCGCTTTATGGAAATGTTGCGTGCGTTCGGCGACCGTTCCGTGGCGACGCGATAAGAGTACCCATCGGCGATGTACCTGCTGACTGACATAAGAGAAGGATTCCCATGTCTTGGCTCACATCGGTCGTTAGCCACGTAGACGATGATTGCAGAGACGTAGTAATGGGTTAATGGTGTTAGGGAAAGAGGCGCAGCGTGCGGTCAACGGTATCTTACCTGTAGGAGGGCATCCGCGGACGCGCTAGTCTATGAAGGTGCTAATGAGACCTGGACGCAGCGTGTAAGCGTGCAGTTCAAGCAAGTGACGAAAATCTTGTACGTCACGTTGTAATATTATGGGTTTAGAACGTCTAGTGGGGGTATAACGATGGTCCGTAAATGCAATACGTTTAGCGAACGCAGAGTGAATAGGCGGGCTTGAACTAAATTTCGAATGCGAGGTGTTCCCACGTCTGTGCCGCCGCTGACCAAGGAACGAGTTTTCTCGGGTACTTCGAGAGCACATGTTCGAGGCTTGTGTCCATGTTCATGTGTCATATACCCATTCTCGTAGCTCGTGGTAGAGCGCAGCAGGTAAGGGATAAAATTGCCTAACAGGCGCGTCAGTGCTCGGCAGCGAAAGAGCGGTTGAAAACATGTGCGTACTACTTCATATATCTCACATACGTAGCGCTGCCATACTGCCTCAAATTGGACCCAGTTGGAAGGTGCTCTCGGTTGGTAGCGACGCCGAATCACGGTCAGGAGGGATGCCAAGCCGGTGCGACTGGGGGTAAGGTTGGGCGGAGGGAGACTGAACCGCCGATGCTGACCTGACCCCTGAGAGGGACGAGAATATTCTCCCATAGATGGGTGGGAGTTAAAGTAGGCGTTGACCGTAAACCGCACATTTCACTCATGTCGGGAGCGGGTGAGAGAGCCAAGGCCCAAGTTGGCACTCTCCGACTCGTGGCATTGTTTGGCGGTGCTTGTTCGTCTGTAGCCGCTGGCGGTCCTCCTTGGCGCTCCGCACCGACGTCGGCCGCGACTGCGACATGCCAAGCGCTGATGATACTCATGTACTACCCGCTCTCTCTTCGTCTCGGCACAGGAACTCAAACACGGAGTGAACTGACATGTCGCGGAGGTTTTTCCCTGTCTGACGTCTCCACTTCCGCTTGATTCGGTTGACGCTTTCGACCTCCACGTCCGTAGAGTCTTAACATCCTCCCTATCCTAGCGGACCATGCGCTTCCAAACGCTCCTCTGTACTCTCTCTCATTAACCACCGCTGCCAGACTGGTGCTGCCTTCTCCCAGGCACCATCGCGAAGAAAAGCCGAACCAGAGTCCTATGGTGCGTGTCATTACATCACAATAACGTCTCTTTCCTGATTCTCAACCCTCGAAAGTTAGTCCGACAACCTCTGTGGGGCTTTCTCGGCTACCCCGGTGAGCTTAATTCTCGGACGCTCCGCGTAATCGGCGGCAGAAGTGGTCTTGACAGCTTCTCTAAGCCTGCTGGTTGACGACCGTGTTTGGAGAGATCGGCATATAGGTGCCATTAATCATGCAAGATACTAGGCGGCCGTTCATGCTTCTGCGTGTCCGCATCGAGCAGAGCTGCCGTAGAATCAGTGCACTGTATCTTACTCTAGACGGCACATCGGCACGGCACTCCAAAATATCCCGGAGACTCGAGAGAGACGCCGCTGCAGCACTGTCCCTGAGTCTGTGCGCCATGGCATGCCCCGTGTCACCGCCACCGGAGCTCAGTACGTGTCTTCACGCTTGACTTCCCCCGGAGCTGTCTGTTCATTCGAAAAGTTCATGCTGTGATGCTCGCGGATGTGCTCGAAGCATGAGGCCGATCACACCGAACGCCGTTATGCACAGAGCGGGTTCTGGAGGCGTTGACGTTGGGTTACACACGCGCAGCATTCCGGTCCGCATCGCTGCTTCTGTCGTGTCTGTATCACGGCTGTGACACGAGATGTGGTAGATCTCTTCCCTAGTACGTCCCTGTGCCCCTGCACCATGTGGTGGTATAACGAGAGCTTCTTACATTTCCTGTAAGCACGCTAGGCACAGAGCACCTCTGGAACAGCTCGGACGGCTTCTGAGCCTGAAGCCAGGACCCAACCGCCGTCGTGAGTTTGGCGGAGCGCGGGACCCACGCTTGTTTGATGTCTCGCGTCTCTTCCGGTGACGTACACTGGCGCTGCGCGTGGTATGCTACTGCAACTCCTCGGAAATGGAGGTTGGCACCCCGGGCGGGGTGGCATCATGTCTTTTGATCTTTTTGGGCGTGCGGTGGTGGAGTCGTGTTGGTCTTGCGGCTTCGCTCAATTGTCGGCGTTCTAACCGGCATTTCAGGACCTTGGTGCTCAGGCTTCAAAGCCGTTACATATAGGGGAAGGAGTGCGCACGGCTCGATTGCAGAGGTTGGGCTATTGACGTACACAGTATGGACCAGGCTCGATCGCGAGGCCAATCGAGATGGGTCTACGGCCATCAAGTGGGCGAGCTCCTTCCCTATTATCTGGCATACATAGCGGTGCTGGGTGGGGTGCTCGCGCTAGTTCGCGTGGTCACTAGACATCGGGAAGCAGATTTGCTATGTAGTATATAGTCTGAATCAGGCGCTCAGGGGACATAAAAGTAAGAGCATCATGTCGAGATTGAGACCCTCCGACGTGCGCCCTTGAAGTTAGCTCGCGCCAGAAGGGTTATGACGTGAGACGCGTAGACCAGTAGGATGGGAGACATGGGTCGCGACTCGCACCTCCGGGGACCTGGCTGATTTCATGACCGCTTGTGGAGACACGATGGCGTTACTGTATGGCTGCTGGCCATGGACGATCCCACATCGACTACGATCTAGCAGACAGCTTCGGAGAACGGGCCGCAAGCGGGCGTCGTGTATCGGTGCTGTTTGTCAAGGGGAATGCAGAGATGCACGACGAGTATGGTATCATCGCTGGGGGTGTGGCGGTCATCGTCGCCGTCGATATATGGAGATGCAGATGAGATTCGGGAGAGATTGAAGCCTGTCGGCGGGATCTGGTCTCGATCAATGAGCGTCGGCGGCAGTGGCCATACGAGGAAATGTGCGTCCGCGAGTGTGATCAGTGCGGGATGGAGATGCGAGTACGCAGTCAGGCTACGCTGGACTGGCGATATGGGCGAGGTAGGCGGAGGACCTTTGTTTGCATTCAGCAATTGCGATGTGCGGAGAGGCGTTTTTGGAGGTATGGATGGACGGCACGAACGAGGAGCAATGCCTGAACGGGACAGATGGCGGGGGATTGTGGCGTGGGAAAGCTGAAGCAACTCCCGGCACTGTGCATGTGCTGCCAGTGCTGCTGCTTGGAGTCGGAGAGCGGGCTTAGGTTCCTTTCTCTGCTGCTTTGCATCTTCATCCGCCGCCGGGCACTCGGGACCGTCGCCTGCGATTTTCTGGACGTCGGCGAGCATCGATCTCTGCATTGATCGACCTCGGTCCGGCCATTGTCGGGCCTTCAGCTCGAGTCTGCACTCGGCGGGTTCTCTCTCGGATACTCTGCCTCCATTCCGCTGGCTCTCTGCCCGACTACCACCTTTTGGACCTTCTCAGATATATAACCATTGCATTTCCTCCGCCCTGCCCGTTTAACAGCCTGCGGTCAACTGTGCACGTTCGACAGCCGCCGTGAGCTGTGTACGAGCAGCCTTGCAGCACTTCATTCAAACTCACTCTAGTCTCCTTTCATACCGTGACTGCATCATGTCTTCTCGCGCAAGGTCGTTCCCATTGTCTAAGACACCTCCCACGCCCTCTCCGCTTTCCTCCCACTTGTCTTCAGATTCCACCGCGGCGTCTACCGTCAAGGTCCCGTCTCCTCTCAACCCTGCTGCCCCGTCCCCCAAGCCTCCGTCTCAACCCCCCGCCGATGTCTCATTCTCCAACCCTTTCAAGTCTCCTGCTACGACCTCTCAATCGGCATCTAATCAGTCCGTTCGCTCTCGAGGCGCATCCGTCTCCACCATCCGCCCACCTGCCATCCCGCTTGGGCGCGTAGTTTCTAATCCCATACCCACATCCTCCTCATCCTCGACCACCACTCTCGCTCCCGGAGACTCAGATTTTCGCGAAAGGAGCCGCGCTTCCTCTGTTCAACTTCGCGGGCGTTCCGCTAGTCCATTTCGCGACTTGTCTTTCATCTGGAGATCTTCAGCCCATGGCGACGAGGCGCCCACCCCGACCCATGAACAGTCCACGAGCTGGTGGACGACCCGGGAGGTTGTCCCGAGACCCTGGAAGCAGAAGACGGTGCCTGTCGAACAGACAGACGGTTACATACGCACGCGCAATGTGAGTATCACCTGTTCGCATGGTGGTCTGTCGTCCTGACCCTCGTCCAGCGCGTCATAGAGGCGGCCACGAACGTCCTCGGGACAACCGCTCTTGTCACGCACGAGCTCCTGGAGGTCAGCGTAGATCTGCTCCGGTTTGCGCCCATTATAGGACTCGAAGAGGCTGCACGGAGTCTACTTAGCATCTGGGATGCCCTTCAATTGGTCGATGTGAGTACTCCAGCTATACGTGACATCCTGCATTCCCCAATACCGCATTTTCCAGATCAATCGACTTGCATGTCTCCGCCTCACTGAACGCTGTGCGACTATCCTCATGTCTATCCGGGAGGAAATCGCGAACGCAGGGGACGAAGTCGGTATTGAGTTGCAACCTCCGCTCACGCGCCTGGTCGAGTAAGTGATTGTTCCCTCATAGACGTTCGTGTGCTGACGCAGGTCTCACAGATCGTTCCGCGAGGTTCACATGTTCCTTATCAAGACGTCCCATCGCCCGTTTATCAAACGTTACCTCCAGCGCGATGAGATCCAGCGCGCTCTCGGTGCCTGCCACAGTAGTCTGACCGATGCCCTCGGCATGTTCAACGTGCGTCCATTGCAAAGCTCGCCTGCGCTGCCGGAAATCTCATAATTGTTTTACAGACTTCGATCCAGATCCGTATTCTCAAGCAGGTGGTGGCCGCAGAGCGTCAACGTCAAGCCGACGCCGCCGCGCTCCTGGACTCGATCAGCCACAACGTTCAGGGATCGCAGCCGATTACCATAGAGCCCTCGCTGTATCCACGCGCGATCTCACCCGCTCCGACCAACCGCCTCCTGCTCACAATAGAGCCTGATACCACCGAGGGCCACGATGACTCGGGCCACATCCTCGCACAGCTCCAGGCAGTCACCGCGCGCCAGAACGAGCGCGACATGGTCTATGACACCGCCGACCTACGCCAGCTCATGCGCACCGCGCTGCAGGCCAATAATGACGCGGAGATGATCCGTGTCCTCCAGGTTGGCCGTGATGAGATGCCCGAAGCTATCAAGACGCTTCAGCGCGCCCTTGAGAAGGAAGTCGAACGCGAGAGCCTGGAGGAGGAGGCTGTTCTGGTGTCCGCGAACGTCGCGGCCGTCGAGGTCGCCGGGCCCCAGATCGCCCAATCGGACACCCTCGGCCTTACTCGGTCCGCGACGGTGCACAGTACGGGAAGCAGCGGCACGACGTCGAGCTCAGTCGCGAGCTCTGCAGGAAGGTCTTCCCGCGCACCGCGTGACACGCTTGACCGGGAGTTTATAGAGACCGGGATCGACGCGCTCCGGCGGCTGAGTGGCGCGGAGGTGACGCTGCCGAGCTGGACGATTACCCGGTACGAGGTCGAGCGGGATGAGAAGATTGGCATGGGCTTCTTCTCCGACGTGTACAGAGGCACGTGGAGGAACCATGTTGTGGCAATCAAGGTGCTCGCGCCGACGACGCCGAGGCAGCTCTTCGTGCATGAGGTGAGTATTTTCCTCACTTCGTGCAGCAGCGCAAGTGGTGGTCGGGGGCGGTGGAGTAGCAGGCGTATCAGTGTTGCGTCTCAGCAATGACCCTCGACGCTTGAGTTCCCTATCTGCGTACGTACCGTGGAGCCGACGCGAGGACGTCTTGGGTTCAGATTATTGAGATTGAGTTTACCCGTCCTTGCATCTCGAGCTGCTGCCCTGGAAGATCTTCGTGCTTCAATGAGTCTGGCGGATCGTCATTGGATGCCGCCGGTGTTTATCTAGGCAGCGGCTCTCTTTGCATTGTCTATTCATTCGCCTTCCAGCCCTTACTCTATTCGTCCAAATCTTGATATCGCTTGTGGGTGATTGAGTGCTGACCTGTGTCCCGGTGAATCGCATCGCCGATCCGGTTTGTCTAGGTGTCGATCTGGAAGACGCTCCAGCACCCGAACGTTTGCGAGCTTCTTGGCGCGTCCTCGGCATCCAGCGACCCCCCTTGGTTCTTCGTTAGCCCTTACTACAAGAACGGCAGTCTCGTAACCTACCTGAAGGGGCTGCCGTCGCTAGACAGTGTCGACTTACTCAAGATGGTTCACGAAATCGCGAAAGGAATGTCATACCTCCACAGTCAAGGCGTCCTGCACGGAGATCTCAAGGTACGTGATCTGGTTCGCTGAAGTTCGGAACACAGAGCACAGATGGGAGAGCTTAATTTCATGTGCTTTAACAACAGGCCTCGAACGTGCTCGTCAATGATAAGCATCACTGCATCATCTCTGACTTTGGTCAGAGCGAGATGAAGTCGGAGGCGTACCGTGTAAGCGGGCTGCCCCTTCCCCGTACGTGCGCTTGCGCCTTATGACACCTGAAGCACTATATAACTTGCGCTGAACAGACGGCACTCTACGCTGGCAGGCTCCGGAGCTTATGTCAGCTCAAAGCGGGCTCACACAGCAGATCGATGTGTACGCGTTCGCAATCACTGTCGTCGAGCTCCTCACCAAAGGAGCGCTTCCCTGGCCCATGGCTGACGACGACGCCGTGAGGCACTTCGTCCTCCGTGAGTCACACCTCTCACCGCTACATAGTATGTCGATTCACACGACTTGTCAGGCGAGAACATGCGTCCAGAGCTGCCACTGCAGCGCGTCTGGTCTCAGCAGCTTTCGGAGGTTCTCCACTCATGCTGGCATCGTGACCCCACTATGCGCCCGCCGTTCCTTAAGATTGACAAAGACGTCCAGCGGCTGCGAGCACTTCATGGCGCGGACTTAAAGGAGTCGCCCGTGTCGCGTCATCTGGGGCTTGAACAGATGAAGGCACGCAAGTCGCCGGATATGCATCCCATACCGCTCCCTCTACTCCCTGGTGAGTCCCTCCGAGAGCATTAGCCATGGATCTGATTGTCAAGCTCACCTCCGCTAGACGAAGTCACTGCCTCCTTTGTCGAGGTTGGATCGGCCCCTTCGACGGACGTATCGTTCATGACCGCCATGGAAGTCGAATCTGTCACGGGGCACTCGCAGGATTACCACGGTGACTATCGCGATCGCAAGGATCCCGAGACAGACCTGAGCCGAACGAGCAGTCGCGCGTCCGTCCAAGACAGTCAATCGTCAGAGCACATAGAATTCCCGCGACACGTCTCTCCCCCTCCTCCGGACGAGCACGCTCAAAACATCCGCGATGAGCGTCGGTACAGGATGCTCCTCCAACACGAATTCCACCCATCGCGTACGTACGTCTCACATCCTGACGCTACGTGCATGGGCTAACTACATACTCCCAGTAACACTACCGCTGTGGACGCCGTCGCAGATCCTTATAGGTGCGGTCGGGTATCACAGCAAGACGAATTACGGCGAATTCGTGACACTGTTCAATTCGTTCGAGCCGGAAAAGTCGTCGAACGGCCGTGTGAAGAACATACCATCTCTGTATGGTTACGGGCGCGTGAGCCAGGGCAGCCAGCGGCAGGATAAGCGCAACGTTGCCCAGCGAGGCATGGACATGATTCAGTCATGGCTGGGCCCAAGAAATCGCGCTGGAGAAGCAACCTATTCGTACGTACATCGCGCGCTGTTTGTTCATACGATGAGTGTCCTTACCATGGATGACTTCCTAGTCGCCGCTACTCTGCCCCCTTGCGCTCTGGACACAAGGCTGCAAACCTGTTCACCGAGTCTACGGTGTATCGGTACATGGAAGACCTCGTAACACCTAAGAAGTGGTTCAAGGCTAACGCGGACACTATCCTGGCGATCTACGGGGAGGAGAACCGCATAACGAAAGAAGACTTATATCTCGGTACGTCTACATCCTCTTCACGTTGGCACGTCCACATATTGATATTCGGTATGTAGTCATCGGCACGCTTGAGGCTCAGGACTACGCGCTCTTCGTCAGTCACGAGCATCCCGATGGCCAAGTCAACTTCAATGTCTTCTCGGCGACGCGTAACGGTCGGCCTTGGGGCGAGTTCACGTTCTCGTTCGATATATCGTCGTCTTTCCTTGGCGGGCCCAAGTACGAGGAGGAACCAGTCGGAGCTCCGCAATACGCACGTAAGATCTCTACGTCCGGCAATAACGGTCGATGGGACAGCGTGCTTCTGGCGCGACTGCGCTTCAAGCCCGACTCGACTGAGCCCACTTCGCTGTAGTCATTAACCATTACGCGCTGGCATTCGCGTAGTAGTTGCCTCGCATTCATGCACTGTCGCCTGCAGGTTGTCGGTTCGCATGGATTGACATGCATCCGGTTTACACACGGACAATTTGCTACACTTCACCGATGCCCACCCACACAACCATTGCACAGGTTATTTTGCATTCCTTGGCACCCTGTAAACTCACCGCATTGTTTCTCAACCCACTGTATATTAGACACACGGAGAATGGAGGACTGTAATTTATTGTAGCTTAATGGCCCCGGTACTCATTTGGAATATTATTCGATATTTCGAGCTCGCACCAAGGCGCTTATGCGTGCCGATCCCTTCGAGCGTCGACGACGACGACGACGACACCTGCACATCTCTTTCTAACCGTTTACCTCACCCGCTCGTTCACCACCGCCTTTCGAAATGCTCGGTCTCTCATCTATGGCGTTCCCCTCTTGCTTCCCTTCCCGCTCGCTCAACTTCGCACAGCGCGCAAATATCACAGCTTCGTCCATTCATCTCCAAGTGCGAGCTGTATCCTCGTCTCCTTACGGTCGTACGCACGTTTGGAAGCGACGGCAAAAGAAACTGCCCAATCCAATGGTCCCCGTCTTCCCCCAACGCCTTGTCCGCGTAGATGGCTCTACCATTGTTCACTGGACCACTTCCCCGCGTTCCGTCATCCGCCTCACGCGCGACACGACGAATAACCCACTCTGGAACGCAGCTCGATTTGTGGGTATGGACGAGGAGGAAGATGAGGTCACTGGGCGTATGGGACGGTTCAGCAGGCGGTTCGCCGACTTGGGTGGGCAGAAGTCGGACTTGGACTGGCTGGACGAGGCGAGCGGGACCGAAGGCTACTCATCGTCAACGGGGGGAACAGCCAAGGGCAAGGCGAAGTAACTCTCCAGTCAGACCCAACGACCTCCTGTTCGTACGTCTTGAGCGTCCTTCCGCTGTCGCATCATCCACGTCTCACGGTCCACACCTCGTTAGCTGTGAAGCAGTCCGTCATTGGTATTGTTCTAGAGTACCAGCTCAATCTATTGACCACATGTTTCTCAATCAACCCGAGTTGGCCGATGTCGCCTTGAGTCGCCTGTTTCTCTATATTCCGTCCGGGCTCGGCAAATGCTTACCCCGTGCTTGACTGCGCTTCCCTGCTTCGCGCGCACTTGATGCCATATACACTTAGCAACGCGTTGGCACAAGCACTCGTGAGATGGTCTTCGGGTGTTCTCCTGTGGGGACATATAGCTTTGCTTATTGAATCTGCGCTTCTTCGTGCGGGCTCAAGCTGACTCCGGGGTTCTCAACGGCGATTTTGCTCTGTTCGATGGCGATGCCCACAATCTGAGACCTTGACAAATAGTGCTGTTCCGGTGAGCACTTGTTCAGTCGTATACCTGTGTGAGAGCTAATTTAGGTGCGTTCCATCCTGGTGCCCCTATGCCTCCTCGCGTGACTGAAGTAACACGAGTATACGCGACGCCTGTCCGATCCGTATTCGCAGTCTTGCCTCATCCTCGCTTTCCTCCCGCGGTCGCTTGCGACAGGACCCTTTGCTCTGTTCGACCCGCATTCAAGGACGCTCCTCAAAGCTCTCCCAGGTCCGTGCTGGCCTCTTCGTCGTTCGCACCCTTGGGCTTGGCAGTCTCACAGCGAGCTCAACAGACCAACCGTCCTATTGCAAAACTCTCACATGAGCATTTCGTCGTCGACCGCATGGCCAGCTTGAGAGATCTCTTTGCATGTTCTTGCCACCTCAACGCGCAGTCTCCGCACTTATCCGATTCTGCTGTAGGAAGCTCCATCTTGTCGGCTGTGACTCTCAAGCAGCTGCCACGCCCCCTACGTTCTACTCGTAGAATGCTGCATAAAAATCCTTCCGTACGCGAACCACTGCACAGCCATTGTATAGATGCTGACCATCGCTTAACAAGCCTTTCTCTATACATGCACGCAATATCATCTCCAGGTCATGGTATTGATTGGTAGGCGACGAGAGCTGCGTTAAAAGGCGGCGAGAATGTGCTGCGAAGTCTGGTTGACAATATTGTCCTAGCCGCGCTCGAGTTAAGCGCGTGTACTGCGATGGGATCCCCGTGGCCCAAGCAGGTAAACACAGCTGCAGCATGGATGAGAGCGGGCGCATCTGCAACCAGCAAGCTCCTCCGTATCTGTCGGAGAACTTCGAGGCGCAGCGATAGTGTCAGAGCGGAGCTCTAGTCCGATGACGACGGAATAAGAAATGGACGGCAAGCGCCCCCCCCCACTTTGGGATTTTCGGCGGTCGTACTCGAAGCGCCCCCCCCACTCCAGGGATTTACAGTGGGCGAGCTGCTTAGACCTCGTCATCGATTCGTTGAGTATCTCGTGCCACTTCATCTTATTTCTCGTTCCAGCTATATAGGCAACATCGCATCGAGCTCCTCCTCTCCATCGCACCTTCAACAGCCAGCCCTTCCCTCGCTCCGCTGCCGATACCCGCCCTCTACATCTTGCTCTACACACCGCTAAGCGCCTATCAGACGCATAATGGCCGACGCTAAGGCACAGAAGAGACAGAAGTTTGAGAGCATCTTCCCTGTCCTCCGCGATGAGCTCCTCGGCTATCTCAAGCAGGAGGGCATGCCAGATGATGCAATCACTTGGTTCCAGCGCGTGCGTTCTCGTCTGTGTTTCCCCTTCAGCGCCCGTACTGATTTCGAATTGGCATGTCCGCCGGATGCTACTCCTAGAACCTCGACTACAACGTCACAGGCGGGAAGCTCAACCGTGGGATGTCTGTTGTCGACTCCGTCGAGATCCTCAAGGGACGGAAGCTTACCGACGACGAGTACTTCAAGGCTGCTCTTCTCGGCTGGGGTGTCGAATTTGTGAGTCTCTTACGCTCGATTCTCTTCTCCTACGTCCGCCTGCGCGTTCGCCCCTCCGTTACCCGTACTCCTCGTGTCCACGAGGCTCGTCCTTCTCAACCCAACAATCTGGCCTGCGCATGCATGGATGCTGACCGTAGGCTTCCCTTACAGCTCCAAGCCTATTACCTCGTCTCGGACGACATGATGGACCAATCGATTACTCGCCGTGGACAACCATGCTGGTACCGCGTCGAGGGCGTGAACTTACTTGCTATCAATGACGCGTATCTGCTCGAAGGCTCCATCTACTATCTCCTCAAGAAGCACTTCCGCTCCGAGCCGTACTACGTCTACCTCCTCGACGTTTTTCACGACACAACTTTCCAGACCGACATCGGGCAACTGATTGACCTCATCACTGCCCCCGAGGATAACGTCGACTTGAGCAAGTTCTCGCTTGCAAAGCATGTAGTCTTCTTCATTCTTTTGTCTGTGTACTAATCTCCATCTGCGCGTGTAGGCACCAGAAGATCGTCATCTTCAAGACCGCCTACTACTCCTTCTATCTCCCTGTCGCCCTCGCCATGTACATGTGTGGCATTCCCCACTCATCGACGAACGACCCCTACGAGCTCGCGCAGAAGATTCTTGTCCCGCTTGGCGAGTACTTCCAAGTCCAGGACGACTTCCTCGACTTCGCTGCGCCTCCAGAGGTACTCGGTAAGGTTGGCACGGACATCATCGACAACAAGTGTTCATGGTGTGTCAACACCGCGCTCGCGATTGCAACCCCTGCGCAACGGAAGGTCCTCGACGAGAACTACGGCGTGAAGGATAAGGCAGCCGAAGCGCGTGTGAAGGCGCTGTACGAAGAGATTGGCATTCGGAAGAGGTACGCCGAGTATGAAGAGGGTGCATACGAGCGAATCATAGGTCTCATCGAGACTATCCCTACCGAGGGTGCGGACGTCGGCGCGGGAGACGTGGAGTTGAAGAGGGAAGTGTTTAAGGTGTTCCTCGACAAAATCTACAAGAGGCAGAAGTGAGTCGCGCGCGGCATTTGATTAGGGCGAGGGCGAGGGCGGCAGCCAGAAGTGGATGTCGGTTCTGTAGTACAAAATAGCTAGTCATGTTCCTCCTGTACGTTTGAAGTACGTATGTGGGAATACGACTTCGTGTTCTAGCTCAAACAGCCAAGTATTGGTAAATTTGAAACCTGTAAAATCGGAACAAGGTCCACAACTTCCTAACAGCTAGAGAAATCACCTTTAACCCAACCGGAGGTCATGGGGGAGGCTGTGGGGCACCTGGGGCACCAGCTTGTTTCAGGTGAAATGACCTGGTTGTGGTGCTACGGTCCTTGTTCCACGGAAAACCTGGAATTAAGGGGCTTGATTCCAGTTTCTAGGGAATAGGAGGTGTTGAACTTGGACTTATCCGGTCCGGACTACACGAGGCTATGCGTCTCCTAGCGCTTAGCTGTAGTCGCTTATGTAGTATGTTACCATATTTGGGACTCTCTGCTCGTGTACTATAGCTATGCTTCCGGACTCTTCTGGTACTGTCTAGGACAATCCGTACTACTCCAGAATGGTCTAGACAGGTCTATGCCTTACTCATCTCTTACTCATCCTATGGTGCGATACGTCGCAATTCTTTTATCATTGTATTATTCATCGCACTATGGTACATGTGACTAACCGCTCTTTGATTAGTCATAGACACTTCTCTGTAGTATATAAGGGCTTCAGATTGCGTCCTCCCTCTTCAGTCTTTCCTTACTGACTGAAGAGTGAGTACTTCGTTATATCTATCTCAGGGTTAGGGAGGGAGATCGAAACCGAGCGAAGCGAGGTGAGATCGACCGGTTAGGGTTAAGGGTGGGTTAGGCGAGCTGAGTC
>NW_006766916.1:2740-4653 GCF_000275845.1 Dichomitus squalens LYAD-421 SS1 | reverse complement strand
CGTCACAAATGGAGTGAAAGCACTACTGAAAGGAACATCATTAGAGGGTATGGGGTTCCACATGAGCGATCAGGAGATACGAAAGGAGTGGACGTGATGAGGGCAATATCAATATATGTAACGTATATGTACAGACTATAACAATTACATGGATGTATGTAGCAAACGCACGCGCTGGGATGAGCATATGAAGGTGTCAACGATCCAGATCCCCCAAGTCTGGGGGAATGTTGAACTTGGACTTATCCGGTCCGGACTACACGAGGCTATGCGTCTCCTAGCGCTTAGCTGTAGTCGCTTATGTAGTATGTTACCATATTTGGGACTCTCTGCTCGTGTACTATAGCTATGCTTCCGGACTCTTCTGGTACTGTCTAGGACAATCCGTACTACTCCAGAATGGTCTAGACAGGTCTATGCCTTACTCATCTCTTACTCATCCTATGGTGCGATACGTCGCAATTCTTTTATCATTGTATTATTCATCGCACTATGGTACATGTGACTAACCGCTCTTTGATTAGTCATAGACACTTCTCTGTAGTATATAAGGGCTTCAGATTGCGTCCTCCCTCTTCAGTCTTTCCTTACTGACTGAAGAGTGAGTACTTCGTTATATCTATCTCAGGGTTAGGGAGGGAGATCGAAACCGAGCGAAGCGAGGTGAGATCGACCGGTTAGGGTTAAGGGTGGGTTAGGCGAGCTGAGTCAACGGGGGCGTTGTGTGCTACAACGCCCCGTCCCGTTTCGCCTTTTATAGCTCATCAGGACTCTGCTTAGTGCATCCCTTTCGGGAAGTGCTTATCTCTTTGCCGTCTGTCTATCCGACGGCACAGGAGATAAGGTCAATTATGCTTACGATGCCGAACGCGGCCGGAGCTTTGTTCCGATAATGACTAAGTCCGTTCGGACTATGTTATCATGATTACTTACTTACTAATCACCGATCGGACTTAATCTTATCGCAATTCTAAACGCGTATAGCGCTTAGATAAGATAGTCCGCCCTTATCCTTATCTTATCAAAGATGGAAGAGTGGAGACGCACCTGACTTGATGTCACGTGCTGTTAGACATGTGACTCAAGCGCCCTATTCCCTGGAAACTGGAATCAAGCCCCTTGATTCCGGGTTTTCGGCGGAACAAGGTCCGTAGCACCACAACCAGGCTGTTTCACCTGGAACAAGCTGGTGCCCTAGGTGCCCCACGACCTAGCCCACAACCTCCCTTTGGTTTGGAGACAATTGCTTGAGCCGTCATAGAGCTAGAGGCCATATTCCACTTTTTCAGATTTTGAAAATCTGACTATTTGGCAAATACCGATAGCTGAGTGCTGGAACAAGCTGGAACAAGGGCCCATTCCAGATAGCTCTTAGATGGGGCTATCTAGGGCACTTGAGAGCTAGTGAATAGCTGCTCTGGTTTGGGAGCTATGGGGGGTAGAAGGTGCCACCTAAGTTGCAGTGGTCCGCTTTTTTGGTGTCCTGGGCCTTCAGATATGGCCAGAACCTGGAACAAGGTGGGTTCTGGGATGCCCCAGGAGGTCCTCTATGAGATGCAAGTTGCTGCTTGAGGATAGATGCCTTGGTTGAGGAGGTATGGACCTTGTTCCATTTTTTTTCAAGGTTACATTTCGAGTATTTTGGCTTTTAAGGTGGCTAAAGGCTGGAACAAGCTGGAACAAGGCCCCAATTCTATGTAGAGGATGGCTAGGGCTACCAGACGCATCTTTTTGCATGGTCATAAGTGCTCTGGTTGAGGAGTTATGGACCATTCTGTACCTCAAAATGGGTGAAAGTGGCGCATTTTTGCATTGATGGCCCTGCAGTGGTGAAACAAGGCTGGATCAAGGTGCAACAATGTATCTGTATATGGAGAGGATATGGACAGCTACCAGTCGCATTTTGCAGCATG
>NW_006766916.1:0-1205 GCF_000275845.1 Dichomitus squalens LYAD-421 SS1 | reverse complement strand
ACCGGACCCTGAGTCCGACCCTCGTACCGTTTCCCTTTTCGGTTACATTACTTTACCCTGACCCAGACCCCGACCCTTGTCGCGTCCCCTTTCCCTTTTCGGTTATATTGCCTGACCCTGACCTAGACTCAGGACCCTGTCCCGTCTCTATCCCTTTTCGGTTATATCACAGGACCCTGACCTAGGTCTTGTACTATACTGGGCCCAGCCTCGACCAGACGCGTTCCTTTACAGTCTCCTCATACCTCCCCACTTTGGTCGGTTACCTTTCCCTTCCTAATACGGTCGGTACCCCATAGTATATAAGGAGGCCTGTAGTCGGTAGAGGCTCCCCACTTCTGTTCTCCTCTTCGTTACCTCCTGTATCCCTATATCCCTCAATCTAGGGACTTGTGCTATACTCTCTCCCCGTGTGCTACACCGCGTACTTGGATAAGTCCGCGTGATAAGTCTGGATAGACTTGTGTTAGTACTTCAGCGTAACATCAGAACAAAATTTCTTCCACCACGCCCTGGATAGGATTCACCGTGGCGCACTCTATTCGTCAACTCGCAGACCAACTTCGACGAACGCATGGCCGTGACCATACTACGGTCGATTACTCGGACGACGAGGTAGTCGTCTACAACCACAACCGCACCCCCGAGGAACATCGAGCGTACAACCTAGTACGACGCCAAGCCACACCAGCGGACGCCGAACGTTCCATTCGGCAGCTCGAGGAAGCATACAGACGTGCGACCTACCAGGAAGGATTACTCCTTGATCGACCAGTAGCACCAACGCCTCAGAGACAGGCATCTATCGAACTCATCCGTCAACGGACGCTTGACCGGATCGGAAGGACTCACGCACGAGCCGTCCTTCATAGCCCAGTTTGGAACGAATATCGCCTGAGCATCGGCTCTTGGACACCAGACCAGGCGAGCCTCGAGTTTACTATCCTCGACGAACTCGAGCATTGGGTACTCCGTGACGACGGGTACGACGAACTACCATCACTCGTCAACACCGAGCAAGAATCATCGGCAGGCAACCCCTCAAGCCCCGAACCACTAGACATCTTAGGGTTAGGGTTAGGGTTAGGGTTAGGGTTAGGGTTAGGGTTAGGGTTAGGGTTAGGGTTAGGGTTAGGGTTAGGGTTAGGGTTAGGGTTAGGGTTAGGGTTAGGGTTAGGGTTAGGGTTAGGGTTAGGGTTAGGGTT
>NW_006766915.1:320053-324202 GCF_000275845.1 Dichomitus squalens LYAD-421 SS1 | reverse complement strand
TTGTCAGTTTTGCACAGATTCCTCGACACGGTAAGCGGGCTCGGGTATCTATGTGTGATAGTCAATAACTGTTTGCTTGCACAGTTCGAGGCTCCTGAGTGGGTTGGACGCCTGCCTCTCCGTGTTGGGGAGCCCGCTGGTGGCTCCCTCACCGCAGACGAGTACAAGCTTATGATTATTTGCCCAGGTATGATGATTGTAAGTCGCGTTCATCTTATGCGTTTCGGGGCGCTGTCTAAGATGCAGTGGAGTTCTCGCTTGCTAATGTAACAATTGACCCCTATCTCACTGTCGTGATGTAGCTTCCATTAATCTGGGATCAGTGCCTTTCAGAAGCTGTCAAGGACTACGAGAGCGCATACAAAAAATACGAGGCAGCGCTGCGCAAGCACACTGATGCAGCCCAGAAGCATGAAGCCGAGGTGGCAGCGCTTCGCACCCAGGCCGCGTGCCCCGACATCGATCCGAGGCAGCGCACAAAACTGGACAAGAAGGTGAAGGAACTGGTGGCGAAGGCTCCGAAGGCGCCACTCAAACCCACACCACGCATGCAGCAGAACGAGGTGCCCCTGATGTTGTCTCTCGGGGGCGCACTGAAACTTCTCTTGGGTAGCTCGACGTCTGCTCCAGATCGTTTACGTGGGGCACAACTGCTGTTCTCATACCTGCAAGAGTTCAAGCGGGTACGTATATCACCTTCCTCGCGCACGGTAAAACGTGTATTCACGTGTACTATTCTTCGGCATTTTTCGTTGCGCATTCAATCGGACTTCATAATCTCGCCATGCGACATTATTGACCATTATTGTGCCAGATTTATGGGCTGGATGCGATGGTGCCGAACCATCACTTCGCAACGCACATCCCGCAACAGCTCGAAGAGTTCGGCACCGTATATGAAATATGGGCATTCCTGGCAGAACGCCTCAACAAAACACTCAAGAGTACCAATCAAAACAACCGGCGTGGAGGCCAGCAAGAGGTCACCATGATGCGCGAGTTTGATCGCCACATGCAGGTCCGGGCCATTGTACTGACCTTTACGTTGTTCGTGCCGATGTGCTGCTTATGTGACGCTGTTTTACAGGTTGAACATGTATCAACACTTGCAGCAGACGGCACACATGAAGTCGAAGTGTCGCGTTCGATAGCCCAACGTTTTCTCCATGAATCGCGTGAGGCTCGTGGCACCGTAGAGGCTATAGGAGCAAGGCAAGATTGTGAAACAGCGGTTCAGCATGACAGTACGTTTCTTCGGCTTGCATGACTTGATACTCATCAATACTCCTTACAGTTTTTTTGGTGGCGGAGATAGGCCTCGGCGTCCGCTCAGCACGAGCTGTCCAACTCGACAGACCGCTGTGTGACGTCGTCCTTAGGTGGTACACGCACAATCCAACTGGCGCGCCGGGACGTCGGTTGTTTCATGCATATGATTGCGATGTGCCCTCCGGTGCTACATTTCTTGATCCAACAGCACACACCCTTAGCTACATAGTTCTCAACGGCCGGCGCATCACACCAAGGACTTCTTCAGGTATAGTAAAAGCATCACTTCCGAACCACCCCTACCTCGCAGGCGACGTAGTACGACTTCTCCTTCATCGCCAACCGGGCTATTTGTCACCGGCTATATTTGCTGAAGTGATGTGGCTCGTCCCTCAAGATATCAACCAAGTCGCAAACAACCCATGGCGAGATTAGTAAGCTTTTGTATCTCTGTTAGAGGCACGGAAATCGAACTCATATTTGCTACCTTGCATCGAGTCCGGAACTTGACGTGCGGTGTTGGAAGTACCGGGAGCATATGCCGAGTGGTGGTCCTACAGAACTTCCACCATTGATCCCTGTAACCGCCATCCAATGCCAGCTTGCCCGAGGTGTTTATGACCTCAAGTCGCCACGTTTATGGCTTACAACATCGCTCGGAGGGGTACGTATCATCATAATTTGATCATATAGTCCTTGGTGTGCTAACTCACCTCAGGACGCTATCTCAATGGAGTCGTTGGCAGACCTCGGTACATGCGATGGCGGGCTATCATGAAGCAAGGTATCCTTACAGCATCAAGATGCACGTATATGCATGCTCACGACTTGTGCTAGGATTCCCTTTACGTACCACGGGTAGTCGTTGTCTCTATATGAACTTTGATTGTGATATGTTCTCTGTCTGCAAGAAGGTCATGCGGCACTACCGATGCCTATCTTGCAAGAGTTGCACTTCCAGATACCAACAGCCTGGTGTTTTACGGGAGACAATAAGCGTGAGTGATAAGTTACATGCGCTCCATTAATGCATTCCACAGCCCCACAAGAAATGTCCGGCGGTCACGTCTCTACAACGTCAGCAGTGCTCTCTTCCGTCGGAGCCGCGTTCTCTCCAAAACCGGCAGGATCTGAATGCTGCAGCCAGTCGACAAGATATCTGCTGTGAGTCTCTTGCATCTTCTCATACCAATGTATGTTGACTCCGAAGTTGTATGGCGCGTAATTGGGGATCTTGTCGCTAGAACGACCAGTGTCACGGACACGTTCAACCGTCATGCGGAGTGACTTCAAAGGCAGGGAGCTGTTGTAAAGCTCCCATAGTTCCCGGTAGATCTTTGTTAACTATGGCGTAATGGTGAGTCAATGTTCCGTCTGCATTCAATTGACGTGTACCTCATCTGATCTCCAGTTCGGCTTGATCACCTCGAATACACTCATTCTGGCAAGCTGTGCGTCAGTTTTGCCCGTTATCCCAGCCTTTTCAGCCATCTGACGCCGCCATTCTATAACAGCTTCTTCATTTTCATCGTCCTCGGGCCCACTAGCTTCATCGGACATGAAGTCTGCCATGATTAGGGGTCCCGGATCGATGCCGTGGGTTTCCAGGTACGTCGGCACTACACTACATAAGTTGTCGCTCTTCTAGAGAGGTTCCGATATTAGTACAATGAATGATCTAATCACCGGTATGTACCTTGTTGCGCCGATTCTGCCATCACGACGATCGCTCATTTCTCTTCCGTTGAATTGCCTTCTCTTGATCAACCTGACTGTTGTACACTGTCCGGAAACCTCGAAAGCTCGTCTTCGCACATTCGCGCAGTAGTTGATACGTCAATTTGACGTTTGGCGCGTTCATCCACGTCGCGTGGATGGCAGAGTGGTTCTGGTGAGTGCGGGAAGGATTTGTTACCAGAAAAGGTTAGTCTTTTCACCGGATGAGTCTATAATTAATCAACCAACCTTTAACTGTTGCATAGAGACCTCAGCCACCCGCACGAGCAGGTCCGGATTCACAGATTCATCGACTCGGGCCTCAAAGTTGACCGCCATCCCCGGCATCGTTTCCCCCCACTTCGGCCATTTGTCGTGCTTGCTGACGCCCGTAACTAGGCGGAATTGCTGGCTGACGACGTGCTGCAATGGAACGCATTGGTGAGTACAACATGCAAACTTCCTGTCGAGATGCCTTAGACAATGACCGTGGCCTCCCACAGTGCCATTGTTGTTACTACGAACTCCAACGGTCAAGTTACCACCTCAACGCAAGTAATCGTCGTGACTCCAAGTGTCTCTGCGGGTACAGATAGCAGCGGCCTGACCCATCGCGATACGAAGGCTTCAAATGGACTGCCAAGCGAGGACCTAGAGAGCGACCTCCACAAAACGGGGGAGGAAACAACTTACCAAAATGACTCGCTGCGCCTGCCGCTGCACAAGATCTAACTGTCTGCTTTTCATTCTCAACAGGGCCAGAGGATCGGAGTTGTCCTTGACTGCTGACGGGTCTGGCGCATACGGTGTGTCATCCCATTCATTGTTCTCCACTGCAACACTGCGGCCAGGATTACGGTGCGTCATGCCGCCACGCGCGGCGTAGAGCGGGTTGCGGTGACCGCGTGCAAGGGTGGGGGGCGCGATATTGACTGGTACGTTTGTTTCTGTCGCGGCGACTAGGCGCGTAGACTCGGGTCGACGTTCGGCGACGACCCCGTAGGCGAGCGGCAAGGAGCCGAAAGGGGAAAGGGAGAGGGAGAGGGATAAACGTGACAGAAAACTCGACGAGGACAGAGCGGAGGTCGGCACGAAGGCACGAGACCTACGAAAGCTAGTCTTCACGCAGGCAGCGACAGACTAGTCCCAATGACCAAGTTATAC
>NW_006766915.1:305222-318570 GCF_000275845.1 Dichomitus squalens LYAD-421 SS1 | reverse complement strand
TATATGTGCAGACCGTGCACGAAGATGAGTTCGTTACTGATGCGGCTGTTGCAATTGGTGGCGGCGGTGGCGTCCGTTGGTGGTGGATTGCGACTGTCGTTACTGCCGGACCCCTCAAGATGGCAAGATATGATCTTTGTCTTGACGTTGTCGATCGTGTCTGAAGACTGGCGCACAAGCTCATGAGCCTACGGGGCGACGTCTCCTGGTTCCATGTTCCAAGTCTCCTCTCCTGAGCTTGACGACAATCTGGCTTCCTCTGGACTTGGGAACCATGACGCGTCTACTCTACTGGCTTTCTCTCAGTCCCCTGAACTGTCAGACAACGTCACTCCCTCTCTGCTGGAGCCTCTGGCCCTCTGGGACCTCACCGGGGATACTAACTCACTGCATAAACAATGTTGTCAGTACCTCCAGCAATCCTACGCCGTACCCGGAATTGCTGAATGGTGGTGCGAGGCCAGCAATTCGGTGTGGATGGACAAGCAATCACCTGAATCCGACATGTTCCCGAAGGGTCGTCTGGGGCGTCCAAGCCGCAGTTGCCAGATCCGAGTGACGTGGGCGATTCACGATAGCAATGATCTCTAGCCGTCAGAAATCCAATGTTGCAATCATCTGCCACATCCGCAATATCGCATTGGTGGGCGTTGATTCACTTGCAACTTGTTGTCCCGACGATCGTAAGATCCGGCAACAACTTCCGTTAAGCGAGTACGAGGCGCCTCATCTAGGCACATCAAGCGCGCGGAAAGGGCGTGCTTCGTGTGCCCATACAGTATTGTTCTCGGGACATGGCTAGAATACTAGTATATATCTACACTTTACATCGTTACAAAGATGCGGAATGAGCAGCACTACAAAGGAGAGCTGTTGGGTGAGGGCGCGATTTTTGGACATTCACCGATGGTCGCACTTACCCGATATGGGTGTGCGCACCGACTGTCATCGCAGTCACTGATGCGCCTCATCGGGCTCCATCTGGAGGTAGGTGGCGGGGCAGAACCATATGACAGTCAGTTCGATCGAGGATAATGTACACTAGTACTGAGATGTCAAGGTTGTGCCTCAGCGCGAGAAACATTAGCTTGAATGATTTCAGGAGGAAAGTTGACGACAGCTCACTGATTATCAAAAAACATATACATATATAGGAGGGAGGCGTTGTTGGGACCATCATCCTCACCGTCACAATGGCGGGGCTCAGGAACTACTCACATACTTTTGGCGAACTGAACGCGATGCCCACATTTTCCCAAGGAGACGGAGATGGCGATGGGGTGATGGGAGGAGGTGTCAGAGGAGGAGGTATGGTGAGTCGGTCTTGTTACACGCTGCAGAGATTCAATGTACTCACCACGCTTGCGATGATCAGGGAGACCCGCTTGGCCTCGGGAATATGTCAGGCTTTGAGCCCAGCTCGTTCATGCTCGGTGAAGCAGCGACCTATAATGTGAGTACGTCTTTTCACCGTTAATGCTGTTTGGGCCTCTGTGCAATGTCCGTCTGTGTCCTCTCCGTCCGCCATCTTTGTGCGCTCATCTAGCTCGCACACCGTCTTGTGCGCCTCGGATGTCTCTTGGGCGTCATCCTCTGCAGCCTCGGAGCCGTCGGACGAATTGCTGCAGCTCATCGCTGACCTCAAAGCCGAGCGCAACGAGCGCAAGGATGTCCGCATGCGCAGCTTGCTCCATTCCCCTCCACCGTATATGAGCATAGATAACTGAGTCGGAGACGTGTCAAATTGTGAGAGTGTTGGGGGCTACATACCAGGCGATGGTGCAATGGCCCTGGTCCAACATCATCTGATGTAGCACCAAGTCATGTTATTAATGTGATTGTCATCCACAGTTCCAGTCGACGTACCCAGGGGCGACAGCGATGCATGCTGCCCAACAACAGCAGGCTATAGTCGCCAGTGCCGTCGAAATTGTCGTTCGCGAGCTGCAGCCGCACTTAGCCCGGATGCGTGGCGAGATATCAGAGAGACTGATGAATGCACTCACGGAGAAAATGGGGAACTTGTTTGATGAGTTCCGCCAAGAGATGTCGAAGGTGGTCGAGGAGGTCCGCTCTGAAAAAAAGGGCGAAGACGACAGCGATGACGAACGCGACCGGCCTCTCACTGTGAGTTAGCTATTCGCTCTCAGCACTGTTGTAGTAAGCACTCACCACCTGATGTTTCATAGCAAATGGTCCACTTTTATACACGTCAGCTCCTCGGGTGTGCGACAAAGACGGAGAAGGGACCTACAGGGCGCCCCTACTACAAACTTCCACCCCCGCTTGCTGACGGCGAGGAACCTCGACTGGCAGCCGATGGCACTCAGCTCTGGAATCCGAACTGGTTTGCTGATGTCGACGTTGGTATAAATGCTGAATTTGTCCACGCTGTCGTGGAGCTTGTCCTCGAAAATGGCCGTGAGTTTCGAAGAGTCATTGGACTGGCTGTGGCACTTACTTTGCTTACCAGCGAAGGTCTTCCACCTGGACACCGATCAAGTGCCTCGTACACGTATTGAGGAATATGCGAAGACTTACTTTCGTACTCTGAGGAGTCAGTACCAGAGACGCGCGACCGCCGAAGGTCAGAAGAAGATCGGAGACAAGAGTTTGAGGGAGAAAGTGAGGCAGCAAAAAAAGCGGGTGAATATCGAGCTTCCTTCGAGTGTAACGATTGAATTTGACTTACTTCGTGTCCATAGAAGGCAGCTAGGATGCGTGCCGCCATTCCGGCGTTCAGGAAGTATTATCACTCAGACAAAACTGAAGGTATCGACGCGCTCGTGCTTACCGAGTGGCAGAGTTCTGAGCATGATGACTTCGGCGCGGCATCTGAGGCTGAGTGGAAGAAATGTCGCGATGACGCCATGGTGGGTCAGAGTGCGGTGGAGGTTCGTCGACTCTGTTGGCGGTCTATGTTCGTCAGTGACAATTTCATGTTCATGAGTCTTGCTGATACTCACCAAGATTGACATACTAGTTGAACCGCATCTATGCGGTGTTGCGCAAGTTTGCTGATGAACTGCACTCCGGGGCTCAAGGTGTTCGATATGGACGCTTTCGTGGTCCAGTGGTCAACTACAACCTTGACGTACCCTACATTAAGAGGGTGAGGGCAGACAAGAAAGGAATGAAGAAAGAGCGCATGCGCCCGACACAGGAGTGCATGAGTGAGTCCTGGGCGAAACATACAGACAACATGCACCTCTTGGAAGGTGCTCCGTTGGCCCCAGAGTCTATGACGATCTTTGGGCTGACGATTCTCGATGACGATCTTCCAAAGGATGATTGTGGTTGGATAGCGGATGTGGAAGATTGGGAAGAATGATATATACTATAATGTAATATCGAAACCTGATACAAAATCTCATACCTGGGCCAGCACGAAGAAAGCTGTCGCAACCAGCAAAGAACTCTGTCAATTGCCTGTCATTGCCGTTGTCCTTTTCATGATCTGTGGGTTGCACACTTACCCTTCTTATGGCGCCGCCATCCAATATTCCCAACTATCGGCGTCCTGGTGACATGGAGAAAGTCATCGTACCTCGGCGCCCGCCTCTTCTTCTTCTGTCGATTCCGGTTTGTACCAGTCAGCACTCATGAGCGCAGCTCTATTCATCCCAGACTGCCATCGCTTGCGACGCCCACCCTCGTTGTTCGTGCTGTGCGCGTAGTACTACTTGGGCGTAACGTGCGGGTACACTGTCTTCCTACCGAGCTGCTCAGCGGTCGTCGAGGTCCCCCTGTGGGCCGTACCATTCAAGAGAGCATGCATATGTGCCCATTGGCAACGGAGCCCGTCAGCAGCGGCGCATGCGTCGCCAATGAGAAGGTTGACAAGCATGATTTGCCGGAACCGTTGGGACCGAGGACGGCGACATGGGAGGAGAGTGAAACTTGAAGGGTGATGTCGTATAGCTGTTGGTTGGCTTGCGTAGAGTACTGGAAGCCGACCTTGCGCATCTTGAGGAGGGACTTCTCGGTCTTGACACCCTCGAGGAGCGGGGGGTCGGGCAGCTTGAACTGGTAGTCCTCCCGGGCATAGGCGTGTAGTACGAACGCGCGCCAGAGACAGCCTTCATGTACGCATCGAGGATACCGCGGTAGCGCTTGAGCTTGAAGCGGATCAGGTGGAGGACGTCGGTGATGACGTTTATCAAGAGGCCAGAGTCGTGCGAAACGATGATCGACGTGCAGGTCGTGAGGCTGGTGAGGTAGTTCTCGAGCCACGCAACATTGAAAACGTCCAAGTGGTTGGTAGGCTCGAAAGGGAGCCAATCGCGGACTTCTGGTGCTCGTCGGAGAAGCCGAGGGATGCGAAGGTCCCGATGATCTCCTCACGAGTCGCTTGGATACACTTGTCCGAGATGATGAAGACGAGAACAGAGGCATTGGCCTCGGAACCGTCGATGCCGTGCTTCACGTAGAAAGTGCGGACTTCGTCGGGGGACGGGAAGTCCTCAACTTGGCTATGGAGAACTTGTTAGTCAGCATCGTGCTCGCCAATGAGGGGCGAAACAACGTACCCATCGGTGATCGCACGCATGAGGGTAGACTTCCCGGTACCGTTGCGACCGCAGAGACCGTAGCGGTGACCACGCTTAACACGGACAGTCGCAGTGTTAAGCAGGATCTTCGCACCGTAGGCAAGCGAGAACTGGCAGTTGCACAGGTCCTCGCCCTCATCCTCATCCTCAGCCTGCGTCTCGTCCTCGACCTCGGCAGAGGCCGACTTGACCGCCCACTTATTGACGATGGTGTTCGGGTCGGGCGAGGTTATGAGGAACACAAGGTAGGGAATGAGGGTCTGCCACTCCGAGACTTCGAATTTCTTAACGTTGACCATGTTCGTGGCGAGCTGAGAAGCGTAGATGGTCGCAACGTCGGCAACGGAGGGGACAGGGTTGGCGCCGGCTTTCTTGTAGAGGTCGATGAGGGAATGAGCGAGGGTCTTCTCCTCCGCCTTCTTGAGAGGGGGGAGGTCAGAGCCGTCGCCAGTGGGGACCTCACCAACCTGACGAAGGGTAGCGATGGCACGAGCGACAACGCTGCGGGCCACAGGGTCACCGATGACACTCTCAATCTTGATGAGGCCGGGGAGATGCTTGGGGATGAAGGGGCGGACGGTCACGGGCGAATCGACGACCTTGGCCGTCTTGTCGATGATGACCGCAACCTTACGCTTGGTGGCGGTGAGCTTCTCGTTGAGACCGCGGGACAAGAGGGGGACCATGAGGGAGAGGGTGGGGGAGTCTACTTCTGAAACGAAGGTGGTGAGAGGCTTCATCGATAAGGGGGCAGGTACGACTTGCTCACCATTTAGAGGAGGACACCTAGGCACGAGGAGCAGCAGTTTCAACTGAGTCTGAGAGGGATGTATATTGTCTCTGAGGAGCAACTCAGAGTCAAGCAGCAGGGGTCGATGGTGATGATATTGATGGAGTGCAAGAAGAACGAGAGGGCACCGAAAGCTATCACCACAGACGCCGAATGCGATCTAGGCGCTTAAGCGCCAAATGTCGTCCATTCAGGGTGTGGCCCAGCACGCATAGATTATTTCACATTGACCACTCTCATGTATGTCTACGAATCTGTGAGCAGCGTTCTCCGCTTAACAGGAGCTAACAAGGACGCAGTTTGGACACGGCGGGGAGAATAAGAACATGCAGGGCTAGGCCTGCGGCACGTCCGTGTGGTGATATCCATAAAAAAACGACCAGGACTGGCGAGACAACAACGAGGATTCCATGGTACATGCGTGGAAGGAGATGAGGAGGTCACAGGCTGCACGACCGACATCGGAGAAACATCTGAGGCGTGTTTGGAAGTTGGCGTACTTGACCGCCGTAGGTGTCGACGCCTGATCGTAGTAGTCGCCCACCGCGCCCGGTTCTCCGAAAGCGTCGACGGCGCCCTCGTACTCGTCCCCGGCAGTCATCGAGTACTGAGAGACGCTGTAGTGGGAGCGGAAATGGATGGAAGGAGCAGCGCAGTCGAACGAGCTCGAGTTCGTGTCGGAGCAAGATCGTCGAGAGACGGGGCCCCTGCAAGTTAGTGAGTATGTGCCATGTGCATCATAAGACTTAAGGAGGATTTGACGTACTTCCTGGAGTGCTAATCACGGCCTGATTGATGCACATGGAGTGAACGTGATACTGGGATAGTTACCCATGTCCTCTTGCCCGCAATGATCGTTGTATGCCGAACGAGTGGGCTCACAATATCTGTCAGTGAGATAAGTGTCTCCGGGCCAGGTTCTCCCACAGAGAGATAATTGTTGGCATCCCAGATCTGGATTCGGAGAGACATGCTGACGGGCATTGGACACAAATATTGATCATTCATCAATGGAACGGAAATAGAGTGACCTACTGAGAAGCCCATGGCGTGTCAGCGATGCTGGTGCTCGACGTGCGGAACCACCGGACTGCAGCTAAATAGACAGCACCCACGCTTGGGTGCTCGAACATGAAGATATCAGTGATTTCACCAGCATGACGACGCTGAGAGGGAGATCCTGAGGTGTTCCACTGCACGAGAGCGAGAGAATTTCGTGGCGAGATTGTGCGACGGGAGGCGTAATATCGGTGACCGTGGATGATAGCGTAGTCGAAAAAAGTGGCGATGTTCGGGACAAGCGTGCTAGTCGGCGATGGCGCCAAGGAGATGAAAGAATGGAATTGTTGAAGGGGATGCCGCGACTGGACGTGCTTCAAGAGTGTGTAGTATAGGTCTTCGGGGAACATCTCCCGAGAGGCACGTCGGCTCAGCTCGCAAATTTTCCCCTCTAGGCATATACCAACATTAACCTATCGTATTTGGTGTGTGAATAGGTATACGTACTGTCAGCGAAGGTGTTGTCGAGATCCTGCACGAGGTTCTGCAAAGTACCGCGATCATCTGCAGCAGCCGCCAACATAGCATCACAGCTTGCCTGGAGACCTGGGTCCGCTGCTTCATCTAGCCCGGACACCAGCTTTGAATATTCAGTACAAAAGATACACAGTTCGTATGAAAGGCTGAGCTTACCAAACGGTGCAGACGGACAGAACGGTGGAATTCTCGAAAAAAGGAGCACTCGAGTTCTCCACCAGCACGTCCGGTCGTTTTGAAGCTCTTGAGAACTTTGTTCAGCCGTTCAAAAACAAACGTCCAGAACTCCCGCAAAGGCCCATAGTCAAGGACAAAGTCCCCTGTGTGCGTTGCATAGTGGTGGTTGGGCCGGATAATAGCTGGCCCGTACAACTGTATACGAGATATGAGGCCACTCCATCATGTTACTGAAATTGAATCCTGGATCTTACCTCCAAGAGTTCCGTGCAATATTCACGAAGCCGCTGGTCCGCAATCATCACATCATCCTCTGACAGCTCATCTGCGAGAAATGTTGTTAGTGCTTCAGCGAGCTTGAGAAAGTTTGGGACGTCTCGCTCATGGATTGACGCCTGCGCACTCCAGGCGTCGTCTCCATCACTTGAGTCATCAGACCAGTTCTCTTCCGCATCTATTTCAATCCCCCCATCATCGTCAGACTCCAATACCATATCCTAATAAGCAAGCCACCGGCATCAGTTCGGCCTTCGTAACAAGACACATACAGCTAACATACTCTATGCTTTTCCGTCGGCTTGGAAACTCGCTGAGTACGCCGTGGGGCCATGAGTGGATCCTGGCCCGACTACAGGCTGTCAATCGCCGATGATGTGAGGTATTCAGAAAAGAGCGTACTATATCTGTCCGAGATGCTGATGAAACTTTGGGTGCTCTCTTCTTGACCCGGCCGGACGTGCGCTTTCGTTTGCTTCCAGCCTTACCTCCTGGGGCAGCGTAGCGAGTAGTCCGCTGGGCCCGACGTTTGGCTGCCACCCCTGTCAGTGCGCTGAGACGCTGCTGCAAGCGAGAGCCATCAGGGTCTGGAGCACAATCTCTCCAGATATCCGGAATCTTTGAAAGTTTCCGAATTATGATGAGTATTCTATAAGTAGTTACTGTGAGATGTGCGCCTCACCACGAGAGGCCCTATGACCGTTGCTAGAATAAGCCACTGGTCTGCTGTGAGCGAACCGCCCGCAGGCTCCCCGATCAGCCTCGGCAGGCGGCCAAGAGTAGCAGGCAGCTCGAGCTATCATCACGCCGTTAGCACCCAGTATATCAATGTGGGGTTCTTACCCAGAGTAGTGTATCACAAATGCGGACC
This sequence comes from Dichomitus squalens LYAD-421 SS1, assembly GCF_000275845.1. Lineage (NCBI taxonomy): Eukaryota > Fungi > Basidiomycota > Agaricomycetes > Polyporales > Polyporaceae > Dichomitus > Dichomitus squalens. Next base: position 310,370 of record NW_006766915.1, on the reverse strand, counting down.
GGTCGGTGACAGCGCGTCATCACGAAGACTATAAAACCCAAGGAATCACCGCACCTTCTCGAGAACGGAGTGCAATTGCCGCAACTCCTTCGTCTTTCTCAAGATCTTCAGCTGGACCCAGATGTGGTAGAAGTGAGTTTTTACGAGCCCTGTAATGCTTGTGAGCGTGGAAACATTGATTGAGAACCATTGACACATACCCAGGAAAAGATTGTGCATGGGATCAACGACGATCATCCGGCACATATCAAAGTATGGCAGGCGTGCGAGTTCTGACCAACGGGTGGCATACTTCCGAGCAAAGTCCTCACGTTCGCCCTTTGAACTGCACTGCTGATACTGAGCCATAAAGCTGCGATGCTCGGCATCTGTGCGTGTCCGGAATGCTGAATCAACGTGATCGAAGTCAATATCCCACGTAGAGAGGTCCATTAACATAAAACCTAGCCTACCATTCGCCTTAAACGCCTCAATAGTTGCCTTGAATGTTTGCGATATCCAGTCTTGAATACAGAAGTACGTGTGCGCGTGCGAACCAAAGCCGCCAAGTTTGTGCGCGGCAGGTTTGTCACACACCACGCCAACCAGGATGACACGTATGCGTCTACCTTTGGGATACTTCGGTGTCGGCACCATGGCGCCGTATTTCCAGAGACGGATGAGCTCATTGACTAAAACTCGCATATACCGCTGTACTTGGTCTGGATCTGCTTCCTTCGGCCCAGGCATAATGCCTGCTAAGAGTAGATAGGCGGTCCGATATCTGGAAACGGCATCAGCGGACTGACAGCAGGATGTACTTCTGGTTCAGGTAGTTCATCCGGAGCGAGTAGATGTGTACCCTCTACGACCACCCATACTTCGAAGCAAGGAATAGACTCACCTGAGATAGAATGGCAAATTGATGATGCTGAACGACATAGGACAAGACGAATGTGATGGTGATATCTTGCTCCGCAAGTACGAGAACCTGGCGCTGTATTAATAGATACCCTGAATGACAACGGCACATATGATCGTACCAATCGACCCCGAGAGTGAGTCCTATGCGAAGCTCATCGTTTGGCCCAGTCTCACCAAGGTCATACCTGAAGAACGACAGTCCATCTGGTCCTAGGAGCTTACGACAAATACGGCCATCAAATATGTCTGCGAGTAATCCCAGGACGCGAGGACGTTTGCGCCAAGCATCCATCGCGTCCTCCACTCCGGGCATGCCAAGAATTGTAGCAAGTTGCTCCACCAAAGATTTGAAGGGAAAGGCTAGCAGTGGTTTCGCCTTCTGGCGTCGTCCCCGCCGTCCTTGCTCCGCCTCGAGAACAGGTCGGAAAAGAGGATGGCGACAAGCACGGCATCGGGTGAGTGGATCGGCAAAGGGAACAGACGTGGGGAATACGTCATGACACTCAGGGCATACAGGCAGAATCTGAAAGGATGGCTCAAGGCGCAGGGTGCTAAAGGCACCGCCAAGCGAGCCCAAGAGTGTGCGGAGAAGATCTTTTTGCCCCACTGCCATTAGGATATACCCAATCACAGTGAGCACAGTATCGCAATACCGGAATGGGAGGTGACCGGAGAGGTGGAGCCAGGAAACAAGCATAGAAGCCAGAAATACTGCGGGATGCCAGTGGCGAGCAAAAGAAAGTGGCTCGCCCTGGTCGAATTGTGGAGGGACGAAATACTCATCCACGTCGACCGCATCTTCCGCATCCAAGGGTACAGAGGCGGGAATGCTTGTGGGAGCGGGACCCGGCAGGGGAGGAGTAGGCGGCTCACCGCTTGTACCAGTGTCGACCCCAACTATCTCAGCCATGTCGATGTCTTCCCAGTCCGAATTATCGCATTCGGCATCCTGATCTTCATCAACATTTGCACTATCCTCAGCAAGGGGGAAACCAATGTTCTCTTCGTTGCTGTTAGAGTATGCAAACTCCGAAGGCAGCATGGCGGAGAGAGGATGGAGGGCTGGCGGATCGGGAGGAGGGGAGGCAGCAGATTCTGGCCTTGTAAGCAGTGCACTGACCGAACCCTAATTCCATGTAAGCCCACAGTGGGATCTAGAGACAGTTGTACTGTTATAACTCACCAGGTTGAACACCATCGGAACAAAGGGAAAGAACCCCCTGCGTTCCGGTTCGTGATATCCCTCAGATGCGTCTCCTCGGGTGTCCTTGTGAGCCATAGTTTCTATATTCTCCGTTGGGAGATCCAATGCGACCTGTGAAGCTTGAGTAGTGTTTTCATGGGCTTCATTTCGGCGCGCTGATTGAGTTTCCACAAGGCTCTTCGCACGAAGGTCCTGTGCTTCGTGATCTAGTCGGGTTGTGCGGGGAACGAGCCGTATTCCCTTGCATTTGGAACAGCTGCAGACCTCGAGCTTTGCCTGAGACAGGAGAGCACATCAGCGATCCTGCAGACCGGATCTAAGAAGCTTACACCAGACAGGACGAATTTTTTTCTTACCATCGGGCAAGACTACCTCCACCTGCCAAGTCGGTTCAAGAATTTCGGGTATGCACCAAAGAAAGATTGTGTAGACCAGATATATGAGGTATATGAGAGTCGGTGGGCGGAACACCAGTACAAAAAAATCGCGGTGAAGGTGAGCGCCACACACATGGGCGCTTGGTGTCCCATTGACCCCACCAGTGCGAGCGATCTCCCGATTAATGAAGCTACAATAAGCAAAGCCACCTGCATTTGTGCAATCGACAGGTGTCGTACTCTTTTCATACCAAGGTACAAGTGTGGCAGGACAGGCCGTGAGGCACAACACAGCAGTCTCATAGCCGAGGGAATGCCAGATGAAAGCGACGACGAAAGGCATTTCCGATACATGAGGGACAGAGAGTAACTAGATATTATGAACACGGAGGGGTAGGATGTACAGTGATGGAGACCTGTACACCGTGAGATGTGCGCATTGTGGTAGATGATAGGTGCAGAGCGGCAGATCGAAACGTACGCACGGCTGCGGAAGAAGCCAAGATGACTACCGGATCCTGCAGTATAAGGATAACAAGTCCGCCTGTCCAGCAGTAAGCTGCATTGGCCATTAGCGAGATCAAAGTGACTGACTGGCGATGCTGGTACGAGAATGATATGGGAGGACGAACGCGAACCGGACAAGGTTATATCTGCATCGTAAGGCGGATACACAATGATGATAAGCATTGAGAGTATGCCAGCGACCTATCCAACTCACCAAATGAGAGGACCATAGTCTAGTCGACTCTCCTGCCAAGCGTGACAGTTCTCCTGCGTCCGGAAGGCGTGCAGCATGGAACAATGGCAGTGTCTTGTTGCACGCATCCACCACGATTGTCTCGCTTTGGACCCATGGCGAGGTACAGGACACGGTGCGCATTGTCCAGAGAGGGAAGCGACCATATCGGGCCTCGGGTACTTTCAGATGCCTACCACGCCAGCGTTGAGATCAGCAAAATGTGATATTCACCTGGTACCACCATCCACATGTTTGAAGGACTACAGAGGAAAAATGGAGTGTTCCTGTTGCGCCAATAGCTGATACAAGTCCTCTGCCTCACGCAACGCCTCTATGTTGACCCAGTCGCCCCCCACCTTCTCCGCAACAAGCTCAACATTGCGCAACGTCGGTCGGGGCTGAGGCTTGCGACGAGGCATGTTGATGCCTTGTGTTGCAATTCGATGAATTTTCTGATGGCTGTAAGATGGTGGAAAGCACACAGTAGTAGCGATGCGCTCACCAAGAAGGAATCCAAAAACTTGACGATAGCCAAGCGCCGTAGGCCGACAACAGGCCCGCTTGACCGCAAAGGACCCGTCCAGCGCCAGGCGGTATCGCGGAGCCATTCACCAGAGCAGCAGAGCTGCAGGGGTGCATCCCTTCGAGCGAGGATCCTTGAAGCCCAGATGGGGGCTCCGGGTGCAGTCACATCATTGCCGTCGAAACGGTCCATATGGATGATGAGCGGTTGCGCGGGCACCAGGGGCAGAATAGCCATGAAGAGCTGATGAGTTGTGGGGTCTTGAAATATTCCTTCGACGGGATGCTACATTAGAGTCAGGGTTCACAGCATCGCGAGCTCATGTATGGAAGCGGACATACCGATTTAGTCTCAACGAAGAGACTCACCACCATGCGTAATCCAAATGGGCCTCCTGAGGTTGCTTCGGGGCAGTCCAACAGATGTTGAATGAAACTATCTGAGGGGTTGGCGGGTTGGCGGGGTTGCCTGAATCGCCGAGCAGTAAGGTCGGAGGGACGAGCAGGAGCCCGAGAAGCTTGGGATTGGACCTTGGGCATAGCAACGTAGGCAGACAGTGCGAATCCTGCACAATTGAGGGGGAGACATCATATACTTAGCTAGTTCGAGCCCAAAGAGACAGAGTAACTAGAGAACCCTAAGCAAACGAGTGCAACACAAGATTGCGAAGGGTGGCAGGTAAGGAGATTTCGAGTCGCTCGCCTGGCCAGATTCAGCAAGACGCCGTGTTTCCGGACCCCGGAAACCTGGTGTGGCTGCATGCGTGCCATATGCGCAATGTCTTGTCGTATGTCCAGCAAAGTCCTAGAAATCTGAACTCGCTCTGGGGTACGCAAATCTCGCATTTCTTGATCAGGAAACAATATCTATTTTGGCCAATACTGAGCAATGCAAGCAAGTTTCTGTCTACAGGGGTCCGCAAGCCTCTGGAGACTTTGGCAGAAACGCAGTGACTGGTCGACACTGGTCTCTGCTTCTGAGGAACTGCCGCCTCCCAGATGTCTCAGCTACGTCTACTGCATCCTGCCGAATGTCTTCAAGCTCTCCCCCATCTTGGGCGCTGAATGACCACTTACTGATGAGCTTGCGATCGTCAACATGCACCTTGGATCATTGACCATGTGACACTCTCCGCAAGCCTGCAAGCCCTCACTTGTCCCGGCATGTGGGCGACTTGGGTTGAAGTTCAACATGTATATTGGGCTCAACGCGGTTTGGGTTTCTCTCTGCACGTCGATTTCAAGGAGATGCATATGGAGATTCCTCACAAGGAACCCCGCGGCCAGCAGGGAGGGCCCTCTACAAGCCGCGCGCTAGCTTTCAACCGCACGCTAGCTTTCAACCGCAACAGGCCACGCATCCCTCTAGATCTGTTTCGTAAGTCTATATAGCGAACATA
>NW_006766915.1:253665-304798 GCF_000275845.1 Dichomitus squalens LYAD-421 SS1 | reverse complement strand
GGTCTCTGCTTCTGAGGAACTGCCGCCTCCCAGATGTCTCAGCTACGTCTACTGCATCCTGCCGAATGTCTTCAAGCTCTCCCCCATCTTGGGCGCTGAATGACCACTTACTGATGAGCTTGCGATCGTCAACATGCACCTTGGATCATTGACCATGTGACACTCTCCGCAAGCCTGCAAGCCCTCACTTGTCCCGGCATGTGGGCGACTTGGGTTGAAGTTCAACATGTATATTGGGCTCAACGCGGTTTGGGTTTCTCTCTGCACGTCGATTTCAAGGAGATGCATATGGAGATTCCTCACAAGGAACCCCGCGGCCAGCAGGGAGGGCCCTCTACAAGCCGCGCGCTAGCTTTCAACCGCACGCTAGCTTTCAACCGCAACAGGCCACGCATCCCTCTAGATCTGTTTCGTAAGTCTATATAGCGAACATATGTATTGTCTGCAATTGTACGCCCAAGCGATTACTGCGCGGTGGATGTGCGGTCCCGCATGAGCTCGCGAATGGGTCGGGGAGCACGCGCTCACAAATTGATTAAAGTTTGCTAAGTGACGTCAGATAAGCCGTGCTACGTAGTATCCATCGCGCATTCTCCACACTCGGGAATGTGCAGAGAATGTGCAGGCAACGTCTGGACAATCTATGGAGTCTTCGTGGAAAAGACGCACATTCTCCTCTGTTGGAGAATGTGGCGGCAATGTGGGGAGAACGTGGCGGCAATGTGCTCATTCTCCGCTTGTTCTCCTCCCGCCAAAATCTGGCACTTCACGCTGTGGCGTGAGTGTGCGCGCATGAGCTTGCCGTGGGATCCGGTACCGTCAGCGTGTGAATGCTACCCCCTTTTAGTTGTTGACTGCCCTTTGTTGGGCATAGAAGATGATTGGCAAGTGGGAGAAGGGAGGCGGTATGGCCTGGCAGTACAGACTGAACTTAGATGGTGGGAGACACGAAAGGGCGTACCGAGGGCGTCTACCGTACGTGCTCCGGGTAAGAGGGACTTGGAAGCTGATGAACGCTACCCCCTCAACAAACGAAGAGGTCTTCCGAAGTCAAATTAAGGTGGACAGAGCGAATCTGCATATTGGCATACAGCACGAGGATGATTGTCTGCCGTCTTGATCGCTCCACACACCGTTCAGGGAGGAAATGCAACAATCAAGAAGTAGACGTAGTGTTCTATACACCGAATATACTCATTGGCAATCGCCTTATTAGGCTAGACAACGGACCCATCAGGAATCATGGCACAAATTAAGTATCCAACGATGGGCTCGTCGATGCCTATTGACAGTACTGGGGTCAGCACTAATCAAGGCGATCCTAACGGAAACAACTGTTACGCACATCTGTAGCGTCGGACGTTCTTCGGATGAGACAAAGAGGTGGATAGTCGTAGCTAACAGCTAAACTTCTGTAGCCCGCAGACCGTCACTCCCCAAGTCAGGAAATGCGTTGCAATACTGCAACCTTAGCAAAGGCAGCATGTAGTCCCACCTGAGGAAAGACTTGAGCAGCTGGTCAGACGCAGAGAGCCCTCAACTAACGCACCACGTCCACGCATCTCTGACGCTATCCCTGGACTGTCCTTCCGGAACCTTCCGATGCTCCAGATTTCCTTGGTTGTAGAAGAAGGGGACAATGCATCGTATGTATTGTTCGTCGGGAGCGGTGTAACGCCAGCGTAAGATGGTCGTCTTGATCGGTACATGTTTGACAGCAATGGCGCTGAATTGGAGCTCGAGTTTCCAACCGCACTCGGCAACAGGGTCCCATCCGGGATGAGGACTCGATACAGACGGTGGTGGCGGCGCAGTAACTCCGGTCGTATCGAAATGAATAACCCAGGAGCGGCTGTCGCACACCCAGCGTCTTTGGTCAATAGCCCACCAGGGCGCGTACAGGGGATTACCCGGTGTTGCGATGAATTCCAAGAGCGGGGACCGCCTGGCGAGCATGCGCCACCCACGGGAGGAGTACTTGGCGAGAGCGTTCTCGGAATTTGTGGAATGAAAGTCCTCGTGGATGATCAGGGCTTCTCGACGCGCGAAGGTGGCGTGTGGGTACAGTGAGTAAGCGGCATTGTAAGTGATGACATTCATCACACATGCTAAGGAGTGTCATTCGCCTTGCAGCCACATAGTTCGCAGAATGAGACGTACTGGAGTGGAAATCCAATATAGATGCAAGGGGCGAAAGGCGCGAGACGACAATCTGGACTTTGAGGATCTCGTTCGGCGCGACACTACGCTCGAAGCTGTAGACAGCGCGCACGCTCCTCATGTTGTAGAGTAAGCCCGCCTCGTCGTCGTTCTCGACAGCCTCCGGTGGGAGGTCGATGTTCGCGAGAATGCGTTCCGCTTCGTCCCTGTACACCTGCCGTTGCCATTCCCTGGGCAAGTATGTGTAACCTTCCTTTTCGAGCCATAGGCCGACCTCAGCAATGCTCCGGTCGGGATGGACATATAGGTCGAGGTCGGAGTCCGGGTAATACGTACGGTCGAACAGCTGCAGTGCGAAAGAACCAGAAATGACCATGTGTGTTCGGGCCATAAGTGATCGGAAGGCGAAAGAATCACCGAAAGAACGTGAGAGTCTTCGATTCACATTGTACGCTCTCAGGCTGAAGTCTTGGACGCCGCTATGAATGACGCGATTCACAGAAGACATACGAATGAGCTCGCGAGGGCTCAGGCGCGAGAAGACGTTGTCGTAGATGGGATGCCTGCTGAACATCCGTGTTAGAGGATGTCCAGAGATGTCGACAGACATGGGCACATCCATTGAGGTTACTACGCAAGGATGAAAGACGGCCGGATGAGCATGTCACGGCCTTATTGCCAGCTGAAGCACCTACAAGTAATGTGCACCGTTTGTAGGCCTGGTCGGCCGGATACGGCAACGACAAACTCGGCAAGAGACTCGAGCGATATGCCTACGACTTTGTGCCGCACTCAAGCAGTAATCACAGAGTAGAGACTCGGGAGGTGAAGTTGGCTCGAGAGGTAGAGTTGAACCCGATCTACACGGAGATAGTCTCGGATAATGCCGGAATCTCAGATTGTCATGGAACGTCGGAAGTCTTGCGGCTAGACATCGTCCCTTTTTGAACACATCACTAGAATCCCGGTCTATACTGATTTCAACGTCGAGGTGACGGTCGTGAACTCCATTCCTAGTGCAGGATGCGAACGGGGTTCATGGTCAACTCTGACCTCCATTCGGTATAAGTCATGCAAGTGATTGTCTCTATATGTATGGTACATTCAATCGTATCGTCATCTTCCGTACTATGTAGTGCTATCAGAGTGTCTAGAACAACCCAAGTCACGACAAGCTTACAGCCAGCCGCGCGCCTTGAAGTCTTCGAGCGAATCCCGTGTCGTCTCGTCGATGGTATGATACTTCATTCCCAAGGTCTCAACGCCCTTGCGGTTGTCGTGTGAGATCATGTATACTGCTTTCGAGGGGTCGTAAGAGGTGTTTCCGGCCGGAAGCTTATTCGACCAGCGGTGAGCAGCAGAGACTGGTACCGAACTAGAGGTGAGTCTTTATCCCAAGCCACGGACACTAGCGACGCACCGAATTCTTGATACTTGTAGCTACCTGCGCAGATGATGAAGCGTTGGCCACCTGCGGCAGGCGTCTTGAATGCGCGTGTATGGGCTTCTGCGATGTCGCGTACGTCGACGAACGTCGCGCTGTCGATCGATTGTCAGGGACTACTTATGCACTTGAAGAAGTATGTACATACCCATCGTTTGCGAGAGTCTCATTGCTCGCTGCGCCCTTGACGACGTAGTTGTACCACATGAGCATTGAAGTACCCATCTCTTCCGGCTTCTTCACATCATGAATGTTCGGTCCAAAGACGAACGGCGGGTTCAACACCGTCAAGTCGAATGGGACCTTATCCTTGCGCTCCAGCCACCAATCCCACGCCGCACGCTCAGCGAGCGTCTTGCTCGCACAGTACTTCGCTGATGGCGAAGCGTCACGGCCCTTCTCCTTTACCTCGGCAACCGACGCCTCATTCCATGCAGACTCGTCAAAGAAGCCGGGCTTGTCACCGGGAAGTTGAACCGCTGCTGTGGAGGAAAGAACGACTATGCGCTTCACGTTCTGGCCGTGCGCCTCTGCGGCCTTGAGAACGGACAGGGTACCCTGGACGGCAGGGACGATCATCTCGTCGGGTTCGACGGAGTTCAGGTGGAAAGGCGAGGCGGTGTGCGCAATGGCATCGACATCCTTGACCCATTCGGCGAACATGTCCTCCTGAGGAAATAGATTGAGGGCATTGTCAGTACCAAATCTACATTGAAGACGGGCAGCATGCTGCTAGGCAGACGGACCTTGGTGATGTCGGAGACCACGACTACTTCGAACTTGTCGCCGAAAGACTTGAAGTATGATCGGAGGTACGTCGCCTTGCTCTCCGAGCGGACAGTGCCGCGCACGGCAAACCCAGCTTCGAGGAGGGACTTGACAATCCAAACGGCGATGTACCCGTTGGCTCCAGTGACCAAGATCTTCCCTGAGGTGATAGCGGGCATACTTGAACGTGTAGAGGTCGTGTGCGATGAATGCTTCTAGAGCGATGGTTGTAAGGTATGTTTCTGTCCCTTCCCGGCGCTGGCCAGTACTTATACCGTTTGGCCATGGATTTTGTCCACTCCACCGCGTGCCATATGACATACGGTAAGCACTCGGGACGGAGGTTCTAGGACCCGCTGGTCAAGGCGCGAACATCATTTCCGGTATCCGGCTTCTGTGGTGAACATTTCCACGCCACGCTAACCGGTGGAAGGATCCAGGAGAGTAAGCACAAGAAAATCGTGCGCGTGCATCGGAGGCTTTTTCTTTGATGGGCGATGAGCTGTGAGTCCGTTCGGATAATGGGAATAAGTTTTCCAGTAAGCTCGATTCCCGACCGGACAAAATCCTACAGATTCATCTACAGTTTTATGGCCGCATTCGGTTGCCGCTTTGAAAGCCGGAGAACCAGTGTGTCAGCTCTGCTGGGTAAACCATTAAACACGCAACGCCCGGTTGTGAGAAGCAGCGGCGCCCACCTGGTCCCTTGGCTTCGGAAAGCACTTTCCTGCACTACACATCCGCTCCTGATACCGGGATAGCGCAAGCTCACACGTCATCGATTCGTCGACGACACTGGGCCGCCGGCGCCACAGAATCCGACTTGCAGATCGAGGGGCGCTATCGTTCCCATATTTGGTTGGATTTACCGGTGTCCCTCACCCGGAGGCTTCGGCCGAAAGTCTTGGTGCAGACGGCTGAATCTGTCAGCCTTCGTACCCATCCCTCTGTACGGAGGTGCGATGATACTCGTGATGTGGTTTTTCCTAGATCCTAAAAGGGATTAGGTCGTCGCTAGTGGAGATCGGGACGATCGTTCCTACTATAGACTCCAAGTGAGCAATAATGCTGCGCTCGCCCCGGGCCCATCGCCCGATACTGGCTTGTATACATTGCTTTGAGACATAGAATGTAAAGTACGCGTTCGCTACAAGGATTCCTCACCAGCATTTTGCAGTGAGCTGAAGGCAATTTTCCGATATGCGCCCTGTATTATCAGCGATTCTGTTGGACGAACAGGAGATATAGGTGTTGTACAATCCATTAGCGATTCTCTTGCTGCCACACTCGTGAGCGGAGTATTCATACATAAGACAGAGCACCCGACCAGCTTGCACCCAACCGGCTTACAGCCAGCCACGTGCCTTGAAGTCCTCAAGCGAGTCCCGAGTAACCTCCTCGATGCTACGGTACCGTACGTCGAGCGTCGCAATGCCTTTACGGTTATCGTACCGAAGCACATGCACCGCTTTCGAGGGGTCGTATGATGTGTTACCGGCAGGCAGCTTGTCCGACCAACGATGAGCAGCAGACACTAGGGAAAGGATGGCAGGTCAGCTTCATGCTCCGAGATGTGATCGAGACTGGAATCGCTCACCGAAGTCTTGCCATTTGTAGGGACCCGCAGAGATGATGAAGCGTTCGCCGCCTGCCGCAGGCGTCTGAATTGCCAGCGTGTGCGCCTGCGAAATATCTCGCACGTCGACGTAGTTTGCACTATGGGAGATCGGTCACCCTCATAGCACTGAAAGAGACGGAGGCGAAGCCTACCCGGTGTTTGCGAGCGCGTCGTCGCTCAGCCCGCCCTCGACGACGCTCTTGTACCACAGGCGCGCCGACTCACCCAGGTTCTCCGGCTTGTCGACATCGTGGATGTTCGGCCCGAACACGAACGGCGGGTTCAGCGCCGTCAAGTCCCACTGGAGCTTGTCCTTGCGCTCCGCGTACCACTGCCACGCCCCGCGCTCCGCAAGCGTCTTGCTCGCCTGATACTTCTGTGCCGCGCTCGCATCGCGCCCCTTCTCCTTGACCGCCGCGATCGCATCCTCGTTCCAAGAGGACTCGTCGAGAAGGGTGGGCTCCGAGACCACGCGGGTGACCGCGGCGGTAGAGGAGAGGACGACAACGCGTTTGACGCGCGCGCCGTGCGCCTCCGCGGCCTTGAGGACGGAGAGGGTGCCCGCGACGGCGGGGTTGATGATCTCATCGGGCTCGACAGCATTCATGTGGAAGGGCGAAGCGGTGTGCGCGATCGCGTCGACATCGGTGACGTGCTCCGCGAACGCGTCGTCCTACAGACTGTGCGTTAGTATCATGTAGTAGTAGAGCGCGCAACGAGAACGCAGGGAGCATGACAGACCTTGGTGATGTCCGGGACGATGACCGCCTCGAATTTGTCCCCTGACGACTGGAAGTACGAGCGCAGGTAGGCCGCCTTGCTCTCCGAACGCACGGTGCCACGCACGGCGAACCCGGCTTCGAGAAGGGACTTGACGATCCAGACGGCGATGTAGCCGTTCGCACCTGTGACGAGGACCTTTCCCGAAGTGATGGCCGGCATGTCTGTTAGCTGTGTGCTGTGAGTCTGCTGGCCCTTCGCCCTGTGCGACCCTCCTTTATACTTCGTGAGGGTGGAGTCGGATTCGCGAAGAGAACATACCAAAAGAAAACGTCAGAATGTCGTAGAAGAACACGCGCTCACGCAGGATAAAAACGACAGGGGGATGCATTTGCTGAGTAAGGGTCGGCGTGTACAAGTAGGATCCATTTCAGAGCGAAGTGTTATCCCCGATGTCGCGATTGATGTCACACGGACGTATGTATAGCGGCCTACAGAGCCCATTGCGAGATATTCCATATTAGCTACCGTAAAGATCATGATAAGGACAGTGTGAGTACCTTCACCATCGCCTGCCAGCACTCCTGTTTGCCCTTTCAAGTTTCTGATATGCATGCAGTGCCAATGGCGTGCTCACTGGCAGGGTCCCAAGAGATCGCTATTGAGTTATGTAGTCTTGGCTGGCTACAGTTGCCAGTTCGCCATCTCTATTCATCAACGGAAAGAACAACGTGCCAGGGTACATGCCACCTTTGAACTTGAGACCGACTCGGTATTGCCGTATTGTCTCGTGTAGGTTGGGGGCGGCTATGTCATGAGAAACTATGCAAAGAATAGTTCTTGGGCGAGTCTGTGACTGTGATACACTCACGATCCTGAACTTGGCTCAAGCGCGGCTCACCCAGATAATCGCAGACCTGCACGAGTAAGCTCAACGACAAGGAAAGCCATTAATGGTACGTCGTGTAAGGTGAGAAAGCTATCAGATATTGACATTCTACTGCTCAAGGGCTACATACGGCGTGAAAAATATTACTTAAACTCCTGCGACAGGCGCTGGCAGGGCTCGAACCTGGGTTTTGGGAATACAAATTCAGAATCCCAAGTGATAACCACTACGCTATAGCGCCAATGCCATGTGGACATAGACACAACGTGCTGTACATAAGTAGGACCTCCACTTGCGGCGAGCCGGTCATGGTAAATCGGCTCCACACCGTTCATTTCATTGCGGACATCTACGACTGTGGTGTAGTGGAGGCAGGGTGGTCCCGGCGTTGCGCTTTGTCGATTGTCGAAGCAGGCGGCCTGCAAGACCACCCTTGCATGCCAGGGATACTTGTAAGTACCAGGCCCAACCGTGCTGCATGACGATCGAACGTGTACCAGGTCAGAAGGTGACATATTTCAGGAACTCCAAGGTCAGCAGACAGCCAGTCTTCAGCGCAAACGCGACATTTTATATTGGCGGATCAACATGCATGCACGGCATGGCATCGTACTGAAGGTCGGCTAGGGACACGCTGGGCGTTATGTGCCGAACAGGCTGCTCGATGGAAGTGATGATAAGTGTAGACGACGGAGAAACTACATGAGCCCCGCCACGAGTATGTAGTGTGCACTCACGAAGTGCCGACACCGAGAGATGCCTCTGGAATATTGGTTCTCCGCACCGACAGAAACTCGTCCTAAGAGGCGATAAGCGACAAAACTACGTGAGACACGGGCGCACCTGGCTTGTAGAATAATTCGGACTCGGGAAAGGGAAATGACTGGTTCATGACGAAATGATGCCGTGGCCTGATGACGCTGAGTTCACACAACGGCATCGTTGACCTCGGTACTCAATATTCGGAGAACGCTAGAATCGAAGATGGCTGCGGGCTCAAGGGTGCGTCTTGTATGGACGATTGTGGGACGCGTACGATGGGACGTCTCTTACGGGTGAGACCTGCTGCGAATTGTTCTGAAACAAGATGATAGCTAGTACTGTAGTTTACGGTCGTACGAGCGTTGTCGGCGCGGGCCAATGGGACAGAGAGTAGGGATAGAATGGTCGTGCTGGTCGTGCGAAATTTGGGGGCTAGAAAGGGAAGAGGAGATGCACGCGGGCGGTTATTGATGCACGATGCCCCCACTTTGAATTTTCAGAAAGTGAGGCGACTGGCCTCGACGTCCGCCCAACGTCCCTTAAATACCCCTCAGGCCACTTCCGCTTCGCTCGCCTGTGCCCTCTCCCCTCTCCCTCCATCTTCCCATCTCCTCCAGTGCAGACTCGTCCAAAATGTCTTCGAAAGGTACAGTAGCTTCCACGCGATGTCCTGCCGATCTAGCGTGCTAATATATGCGCCGTTCCAGCCATTCGTGAATATGATGCTAAGCTCCTCCTCGCGTACTGGTTAGAGCGCGCTCCTGCGGTCGACTCCAACGCCCAGGTTGCGACTCCGTTCGTCTACCCTTCCCCCAAAGTCGCTCAGATTTCCTGGGATTCCGCTACCAACGCGATCACCCCCGACACCCAGCTGCCCAGCTGGGTCTTCACGACGAAGCTTGTCGCGAAACCTGACCAACTGATCAAGCGTCGTGGAAAGGCCGGTCTTCTCGCTCTCAACAAGGACTGGGAAGAGGCGAAGGAGTGGATCCGGCAGCGCGCGGGCAAGCCGCAGAAGGTGAGCACATCTGTTCCGCAATTCTCTTGCACGCGTCCTATCAGCGCTCCTCGCTATCTTCGCGATCGATTGCGAGTGTGACATACTTCGTCTCGAGTGACCATACGTCGGCCCCAAACTGCCCTGTGCATCGCGACGCGTCTCAGAACGCGTCTTGCGCGAGGTCGCTTAGAACGCGTCAGGCTACACACGTGATTGCGGCTGACCGCGTTCCGTTCTCATTCCTACGCCTGTTATATCGCCTCCGATCCCAGATCTGCCGCGCCGCCATATTCTTCTCATTTCCTTTTGGATCGGTGATGAACTGACGTTTTCTGGTGCAGGTCGAGTCCGTGACTGGCACACTCAACAACTTCATTGTCGAGCCCTTCCTCCCTCACCCCTCTGATGCCGAATATTACGTCTGCATAAACTCCGAGCGCGAAGGCGACTATATCCTCTTCACCCACGAGGGTGGTGTCGATATCGGCGATGTTGATGCTAAGGCTCTCAAGCTGAGCCTCCCCGTCAACGCGCCATTCCCGTCGCGTCAGACAATCGCCGACACCCTTCTGAAACACGTCCCTGCGGCCAAGAAGGAGACTCTTGTCGACTTCCTCATCCGCCTTTACTCTGTCTACGTCGACCTGCACTTTGCGTACCTCGAGATCAACCCCCTCGTCGTCCTCGATGGCGTCAACGGCGGCCAGCCCACCATCCACTACCTCGACATGGCTGCAAAGCTTGACCAGACTGCCGAATCGATCTGCGGACCTAAGTGGGCCATTGCCCGTGATCTGTCCGTCTACGAGTCCGGTTCCCAGGCGGTCACATCTAAGGGCAAGGCTGTCTCTGCTGATCGTGGCCCTCCCATGGTATGCTAAACATTGAATTAAGGTTGGGCTGTATGCTTAATGACGGATTTTTGCCCAGGTTTGGCCTGCGCCTTTTGGCCGCGACCTTACGAAGGAGGAGGCGTACATCCAGAAGCTCGATGCTTCGACGGGTGCATCGCTCAAGCTTACCGTCCTTAACGCCGAGGGTCGTATTTGGACCATGGTTGCTGGTGGTGGCGCTTCGGTCGTCTACTCCGATGCTATCGCTGCCCATGGCTTCGCTCATGAGCTCGCCAACTACGGCGAGTACTCCGGTGCTCCCTCCGAGGGACAGACTTATGAGTATGCTAAGACCATTCGTATGTGCACATTCTGCGTACCTCTCGCGGCATAGGCTGACACATTTGTCTAGTCGATCTCCTGACCCGTGGCACTCCTCGCCCCGATGGCAAGATTCTCATCATTGGTGGTGGAATCGCCAACTTCACAAACGTCGCCGCCACCTTCAAGGGTATCATCCGTGCCTTGAAGGAGTTCAAGGCCCCCCTCATCGCGCACAAGGTCAAGATTTACGTCCGTCGTGGTGGCCCCAACTACCAGGAGGGTCTCAAGGCAATGCGTCTCCTTGGCGAGTCGCTCGGCGTCCCCATCAAGGTCTACGGCCCTGATACTCACATCACCGCGATCGTTCCTCTTGCCCTGGGTGTGACAACCAAGCAGTCGAACCTCCACTCCATCGCGCCCACCCCTATCAGCCCGCCTTCCCCCAAGGGTGCCGCCTCTGGCAAGGACATCGAGCCTGAGCCCACCGTCGGCACCATCCACCCCGATGGCGAGCGCACCCAGCCTCAGGACCAGATTGTCAACTTCGACAAGAAGACTGGCGTTCACCACTCCCGCCCCTCGTACCGCCCCTTCGATGCGCAGACCCGCTCGTTCGTGTATGGCCTCCAGCCTCGTGCGATCCAGGGCATGCTCGACTTCGACTACTCGTGTGGGCGCGAGACGCCCAGTGTCGCGGCGATGATCTACCCCTTCGGCGGCCACCACATCCAGAAGTTCTACTGGGGCACCAAGGAGACGCTCCTCCCCGTCTACACCAGCGTCGCAGAGGCGGTCAAGAAGCACCCCGACGTCGACGTCGTCGTCAACTTCGCCTCGTCGCGCTCCGTCTACTCGAGTACGCTCGAGATTTTCGAGTTCCCCCAGATCAAGAGCATCGCGCTTATCGCTGAGGGAGTCCCTGAGAGGCACGCACGCGAGATCCTCCACCTTGCGAAGCAGAAGGGCGTCCTCATCATCGGTCCTGCGACCGTCGGTGGCATCAAGCCTGGCTGCTTCAGGATCGGTAACTCTGGAGGGTGAGCTTGTTGCCTCCACCTTTCGCAGCTTTCATATACTGACCGCCCGCCTAGTATGATGGACAACATCATCGCCTCCAAGCTCTACCGCCCTGGCTCCGTTGGCTACGTCTCGAAGTCTGGTGGTATGTCGAACGAGCTCAACAACATCCTCTCCCTCACTACCAATGGTACCTACGAGGGTATCGCCATCGGCGGTGACCGCTACCCCGGCTCGACCTTTATCGATCACTTGCTTCGCTACGAGCAGGACCCCGAGTGCAAGCTCCTCGTTCTCCTCGGTGAGGTCGGTGGTATCGAGGAGTACCGCGTTATCGAGGCCGTCAAGAAGGGCATCATCAAGAAGCCCATCATCGCCTGGGCGATCGGCACCTGCGCCAAGATGTTCACGACCGAGGTGCAGTTCGGCCACGCCGGCTCGCTCGCGAACTCGGACATCGAGACCGCGGACGCGAAGAACACGGCCATGCGCGCTGCGGGCTTCATCGTGCCCGACACGTTTGAGGACCTGCCCGAGGTGCTCAAGCAGACGTACGAGCGCCTCGTCGCGGGCGGGACGATCAAGCCCCAGCCGGAGCGCGAGCCGCCTGTGATCCCGATGGACTACAAGTGGGCGCAGGAGCTCGGCCTCATCCGCAAGCCTGCCGCGTTCATCTCGACGATCTCGGACGAGCGCGGGCAGGAGCTGTTGTATGCGGGCATGCGCATCTCGGACGTGTTCAAGGAGGACATCGGCGTTGGGGGCGTCGTCAGCTTGCTCTGGTTCAAGCGCCGGCTGCCGTCGTGGGCGACCAAGTTCATCGAGATGGTGCTCATGCTTACTGCTGACCATGGCCCGGCGGTGTCTGGGTATGGTGTTTCTTCTCTGTATGTGTCTAGATTTCGGGGCTGACGGTCATTGCTCGATCTCAGCGCTATGAACACGATTGTCGCGACTCGTGCGGGCAAGGACCTCATCTCCTCGCTTGCGTCTGGTCTCCTCACGATCGGGTCCCGCTTCGGTGGTGCGCTTGACGAGGCTGCGAGCATGTTCTCGAATGCTCGTGACACCGGTCTTACCCCTCGCGAGTTCGTCGACACCTGCAGGAAGCAGAACAAGCTCAGTATGTCTACTTTTCCTTATCCGTACCATGTACTGTGGGCTGACTATGTACCCAAAGTCAGTGGTATTGGCCACAAGATCAAGAGCGTCAACAACCCCGATCTCCGAGTGGAGCTCGTCAAGGAGTATGTGCGCAAGCACTTCCCGAGCCACAGCCTGCTCGACTACGCGCTCGCGGTCGAGAAGGTTACGACGTCCAAGAAGGACACGCTCATTCTCAACGTCGACGGATGCATCGCTGTCTCCTTCGTCGACCTTCTCCGCGACTCGGGCGCATTCACCCCGGAGGAGGCGGATGAGTACATCAAGATTGGCACTCTTAACGGCCTCTTCGTCCTTGGGCGCAGCATCGGCTTCATCGGCCACCACCTCGACCAGAAGCGTCTCCGCGCGCCGCTCTACCGCCACCCCGCGGACGACATCTTCATCAACATGGCGGACGTGTCGCAGCCGCGCGTGCTCGGCAAGATGGCGTAGACGTCCCGACGTTGTCTGCTTTTCCGTGCTTGTTGGTTGTTGTGCTTCCAGCGGATTGATTGTTGTGGGGGATACTAGAGAGGGGAAAGAAGTGCTCATTCCTCGATTCATCTGATACGACGATTACATACGACATACCAAACGACCATCGCCACCCATTCATCGCTCACTACCGGCTCTCGTTGTACTAGCGTTTGATTAGTTTGTGAAATATAATGCCACTATAGATCTCTTTACCTTCGAATGTTGTCTCAGTTTCGACGCTAGATTGTCATTGTCGGACACCAGCCTTGGACTTTCGCCATTCATCGTACAATTGCTGACCGCCTTGATCGTCTCCAGATAGCTTCACAGGGACGCCCACAATCGATTCAGACCTCCGACGCCATTCGCACCTCGGGGCAGCAACGTGGTCGCAAGATGTTTGGTCAGCTGAGGTTCGTGCAGGCATAAGTTTCCTGTAGAATAGCTGATGAGCTTCTAAGGCTTCTAGGCAAATGTTTCATGGGAAATGTGTCTATCTCGGGCGCTCTGCCGTTCATACAAGACAACTATTGAAACCATTCAGGACCCCCTGTATCGACAGAGATATTCCCAGTTGTTGTGATGGTGCGTACTCCTCGGGCGCCGTTTCAGAACATAACGAGGAATCCAACTGCGTCTGTGCATAGGCTTCTCCTCCTCCTTCTAACACTGTTGTCACCAACAGGGACGGGAGCGTCTTGGTCGCCAGTCAAGGAACGATGACAGAGCAAGACTCGGGCTTGGGAGATAATCATATCATGCAGCAGGAAGGCAGTCAGGGGAGCAACATCGGCCTCAGTTGGCTACGAGCCCCTAGCGTCGAAGTCCACTCCGTGCCCCGGGACCCCTCTGTTGAAGTTCCCGAAGGTCCCGAGCCCTCGAATCCGGCTGCCTCGTTGCTCTTCTCTCCTGACAATCCGTTCGATAAGGCCATCGGGTATATATTCTCCCCGGATCAAGGTCCCGAGGACAAATCGCAGCCTGTCAGGATCAAGTTCGTACCGTTCTTCCCCTCTCCCCAGCCATCGAACACCAGCATTGAAGTGGCACGCGAGTTTTATCCGGCGCGCTTGACGGATTCGCCCCTCACACAAGGTAAGTTCATTGACAATAACGGGGGATTGTCGAGAGGTTTTGACGGCTTGCAATCGTCTATCGGTGAGTCGCCGCAATAGCCCTTCATACCACGTCGAGCATTGCGCTCATCACGATGTGCAGATGGATCTCCCGGGATGCATCCGGCGGCCTCGCGCCAAGGTACTTCTTTGTCCGGCTTTCCTTCCCTTGATCCCGTCAGAGCAGGCGGACCAGCGAGTACAACTCAGAGTTCCATGCCAGCTTCCCCTTACACAGGTCCTCGCGGAGAGAATGAGTTAGGTAACCAACCAGAGATGGGTCCTTCTGGCAAGAGCAGCCCTCAATCAGCTCCGCACGCTCTACCCGTGGATCGAATGGACCAATCTTCTAAACCCATCGCCCTGAGATCAGCGCTGATCATAGGCGGAGGGGAAAGACGTTCGACGAAGAGAACGGTTGCCTTCGAACGAACAAATATTGTCGAGGGCCACAGTGCAGTACCAGCAGATAATATAGGTCAAGCTCGCACTTCAGCGACGACACAGCGGAATCAGGTACGCCGGATAGTGTTGATCGAGCTCATGGTCACTAGTTGACGATGACGCAGTCGGATAGGTCGGATGCCAAGAAAACAACGGGGAACGAGCCATCAGGGAAGGCGGAGGTGAGCAGAGTGATGCCCTTGGTATTCTCATCTGACATACCCTTAGCCCAATGTAACGGATGCGCCACGGTACGATCCATTCGCTAACGTTCCGGATGTCGACATCTGGCCCTTGTACCTCCAGCACGCGTTGGCACAAGACAAGGAGACTATTCAGGCATGGGACTCTGACCTGGACTCTATCCTCATTTTCGTGAGTGATCTCCCACGTTATGAACCAGTCCATAATGCAGGAACTCAATTGTTATTGTAGGCTGCGTTGTTCTCAGCCGTCTTGACCACCTTAGTCGTCGAAACCTACAAGAATCTACAGCCAGAACCCCAAGTCGAGATGTTGCGAGCTATTCTGGCGCAACTTCAACGAAACGACGCTGCATCGTCCGCCGACATTACAACTCCAGTGCCACCCTTTCGGCTGACCGCGTCCGCCGTTCGCGTTAATATCTACTGGTTCTCAAGCCTCATTATCAGCTTGTCCACGACCCTCTTGATGATACTAGCGAAGCAATGGGTGCATTACCTACTTGCCGGCCTATCTCCTGTTCCGTCGAAAGGAGGAAGGCATCGACAATACCGAATCGATGGCTTGCAGAAGTGGAAGCTTCCTGCTGTTCTGTTGCTCCTTCCCATCCTACTTCATATCGCTCTATTGCTCTTCTTCGCTGGTCTTGTCGACTTCATCTGGGCGTTGGACGGCAACGTTGGGGCGGTCGCTTCCGCGCTCGTGATCGCGACCTTTATGGTCTATGTCGCCACCAATGTGCTCTCGTACATTTATCCGGAATGTCCATTCAAGACCTCAGTCACGGTTTTCATAGCCGTGCTTCATGAGCTTTCCAGGGTGACGTATTCCAGGCATGTGCTACACCCGAAGTTGGCCTGGATCGCGACCAGCACCATTGTGGCTAGCGTGCTTAAGTCCTAACTTGCGGGACGCGTCTTCGATCGCAGCACTGTCAAGAGAGCCATTTCCGACCTCCGTGACGACGTGGACCATGTCGTTTCCCGAGCATCCCGGTACAATACCATGCGAATTTCGTCTCTCCGTTACCAAGACGAGCAATACATCTCGCAGAACACTAGTCTTGTTGACAGCCGAGTTCTTGTGTGGATGGTTCACCACGTTAGCCGCTTGGCTAGTCCGGAGCAACTCGGATACGCTCTTATGCGTTTCCCTCACCTCGTTCGCCATCGGCAGCTGTTCATGCAAGAAGGGGCTCTACCTTTCATCGAGCGCCTTCTCCATAAATGGTTTGATGCACCCTGGAGCGAACTTGGGAGCACGCATCGCCGCAATGTAGTCGCCACCATCCGTACCCTTGGGATGCTGCTCACGGAAGCGGAGATGGACGGACTGGAATACATAGAGCCGACTGTCCCGGATGGTACCCTTACAGATCGAACCCCGTTCCTTCTTGTCCAGCGCCCCCAGCAGACGGTGCAGCAGCTACTGTCACCTCGTTCGCTTCAACTTGTTGCTCATCTCCTCACGAGGATACGAGTACTTCCCTTATCCCTCCAAGCCTTCACTCTGCGATTGTCCGTACAGCTGGGTGAAGAAGAGTCTGCAGTGCTTTGGGCGAGGTTCGATAAACACAAGGTCTTCGACGACTTTGTGTTCCGCGTCCAGAATGTCACTGTAGATGACGGACATAGTGCCGGGCTCATTCCCGCCGTGAATACAGTTATCTACCTCACACTGTGCGAGGCTGCATACCCCCTGCGCCCCTCTTCACCCTCGGATTCCAATCGCACTGTGAGCTACTGGCTGTGGTCCCTCCTTCATACCATGAATCGAGCTCCCATGGATAGCGTCGTCCTCCGCCAAATCTGTTGGGGCATGTCGGTTCTCGCTTGGACTCTGACTCCCCAGGCGAGTGGTGTCACTGCACGACCATTGATACCTCGTCTCGGGCCCGAGAGCATGCGCCAACTATCTCGCTCCCTGACAGACATGCTCTACTGGGACCAAGACGAACACGTCCTCAACACAGTCGTCATGGCTGTGGACAGTATGCTCTACCATATCGGAGCTGAAGTCAAGTGGAATGGCCACGGCGACATCTGCGAAGCACTGCACTCGTGCTATTGTGCGTTCTTGGCCGACTTACTCAGGAGGCTTCGCTCTGGCGAGACAGCTGCCCCCCGTATTTCTCTCATTCTTCCTTCGCTGATTCGAATACCAGCTTATTTGTCGTTCTTCGATCGTAACGCCTCCCTTGATGCGAAAGTGTCCCTCACGGCAACGATCTTTAGCATCTTCAAGTATCTGGTCACAGCGAAGGAAAGGCCGGAGCCAGAGTCATCGACCATGGCGAGCTCACACGAGGGCCCTGGTCCGGACACACGACGTTCAGCGGTCTCGAGGGAAGAAGACTGGATGATTAGCGTCTATACTAGACGTTGGATCTATGGGGCAACCTGCCGCTTCGTGAACCTGTACATGAATGACCCCAAGTGGAAGCTCGATTACTAGGGGCCCAAGGTCGCAGAGTTTTCCGACGGGGATGATTTCGAGTCCACAGGTCCCGACATCGTGTCCGCTGTGCAGTCAATATCCCCGCGGCAACTTGAACACGACGGCTCGCGAATGCGTCATCCGCCCGTTGTTATGCGGGCGTTCACCATTGACTCCTTCTGTCTGATCATCGGGGATGTCTTCACTTATGGTCTACGACCGCACGCAGATATACGCGAGGTCGGGGGTTGGGATGGCGAGACCACACAGATGGTCGTTGGAGCTGTCAGATCGCACAAGATGTTGGACGCATTCCTCGACTCCCAGCGCCCTTCCGTTCATGTCAATCTGCTTGTTCCAGCAGTACATTATATCTATGCGTCTCTCTATAGTGGAGGGACTCCGCGAACGGGGACATACATCCGCAGGAACGATAGTCGTCACCCATCGCACCATATGGCAACCGCGCTCAGGCAGACGTACGCCTCTTTCCTACGAAAAGTCACTGAACAAGTCAAGGACGGGCAACATTTGTATCTGGAGATGCAGGACCTTCTGATCGAGCTCATTGGGATCTCCGGATACCTAGCCTTCTTCGATAGGCCTAGCCAGTCACCGCGTCCGCGTATTGTGGAGGCGACGACACAGTACCTCCGGGTGCTCTCGAAGAGAAAGACGGGCTCCGACAATGTCCCTACAAAGACTCGTCTTCACGCTTGGGGTGCTCTCAGTAGCATTGCGCAGCTACACTTCTACTCGACGACTGACCTGTTGCAGGACGACAATCCAGTGCGTCATTTCCGCTTTGACGGGGTAACCCCGGATGCCATAGCGGTGGGCTTCATCCTGATCCTCCGCACCTGGGTCAGGTCCCAGAATGGAGAGCACGAGGTTCACTGCGAAGGATGCGAACGCAACGAGATGCCAGAGACGTCGATAGTCGTCCTTCCAGTTGTGTTGATGGAAGCTGCGTTGGACATGATGGCGCAGATTAGCGACGACGACGACGAAGTGGCGAAGGCGATATACAGCCGGCTACTTCACCATCAGCTCGAGCCTCTGCTGCAAACCACCAGCCTCTACACGGCGGGCGACGCTGGAGCGTTGGCAAGGAAGCTGCTAGCTCGCGTACAGGGAATGTCCTCTGAAGGGGATCCAACACTTTGATAGGAGATGCATAACGCCTGTTCTGTTCCATAACCTCACGCAGTATGAAGCCCGAGTGTCGTATGTGAACACGCATGGCCGCCTTGGGCTGATGTCGTCTGCCACACCAGGTTTTCAGCATCAATTAAAACACTCACTGTTGGAATCCTGGCGTCAAGATGGCGAGCTCGCGGAACGAGCGCCACAGGTCCCGCCCCCCGACGGATACCCGCGCCCTTATCTACCCCTATTTAGCTACGTATATAAGCCTTATTGTATCTACTGTGTACGGCACGCGTTTGCACCGGCCAAACGCGAATCCCATTTGTGCCCGCTTGCCCTTGAACTTCTTCACTCACCTACTTATTGCGGGTGCCTTGTCCGGGAACATTGATTCATGTCATACGCAGGTAGGACTGCGCGGCACAAGATAGCCGTAGTCCCGTCTTGGTCAGAGATCATGCAAGAGTCGGGTGAACCCACAGAGAAACAGCACTAGTACTCTGAGATGCCTTTGAACAGTGATGAGGCACAAAAAGGCGCAGAAAGAGACAGGCGTCTCACGTACCAGATGTCGTCCACGTGGGAGCATCATAGCCGACTCTTGAACTTCTTTCCCCACTGCGATTTCCTGCGAAACTGCCACCCAAGACGTGATGTACGTTTCATGTGCCTAGAAGAGCTGCCCCTCCCTGTGAAGGGATGGTGGGAAGAACGACCGACGGTGTTAGCTGTGTACGGAGGATTGGGCGAAGATATTCGCTGCGAGGCTGAGGAGGCTGAGGAGGCTGAGGCTGTTGATCGGTGCCAATCACACTGTAAGTTCGATATCTAAGTTCAATGAAGGCCGGAGGATGCTTCCGGGCGAGACACTATCCTAGCGCTCCGGGAGAAGAGCACCAAGGCGTCCCGGTAGGCCGGCGGGAGTCGCACGTCGATGGTACTGAAAACCCATCTAGAGATGCACCCATGCGTGAGGGCAGAAACTCAAGGCTTATCTGTCCAAACTGTAAGTCGATTTGCATGGTTCTCTGGTTGTCAGACTTGATTCACGGCCGATTACAGTCTTCTTGCCTCCATGGCACCAGTACTTCTTCGTCGCTCGACCGCCATGCGCCTCCGTGCTCGGTCGGAACGTGGCGGAGCAGTAGGCAGGCTGTTCAAGGGAGCTCTGATCCTTGCTTGCACCGGCGACAGCAGCACTGACCTTGGTGGGCAGTCACAGATCGCATTCCAACGATTGTGTCAGGAGGTTCCGGTGCAGTTGTGAGCCAATATTGGTTTGAAGGGCATCAAGATAGGATCGTGCGTATAGCGACTGTCGGTGCCACCTCTCGACCAGCATCCGACTTGGCAAGAAGAATGGTATGTGGAGCTTCTGCTTCCAGGATCGGCTTCCACCTAGCCGTCTCCCCGGAGGACACACACACCTCATAAACCGCAGACACAGAGCACACTGTCGCTTCAGCTGCTCCCTCTCCTTTCTGTTCGCTGTTTCTATCCGCTGTTCCCCTAATTCAAGCCTTGCATCATGTCCGCACTCACTAGTTTACTGAGCGAACTGTTCGCGGCGGACGACGTATAGTGTGTCGCACCTTGCCTCTTTCCAATCTACTGCTCATTCGGCAAATGCGTTAGCCAGATAGCCAGATATTGTCAAGCTGCAGCCTGCGGTAAGGCCATCATCGGTCACTGGTGCCAATAAGCTGCTAAGTTGGTTTACTTAGCTTTCACTCTCTACGACTGGTGCCTATCGCTTCCACGCGAAGCAAGGGTGTTTTGGAAGGTACCACCCACGCTAGCAGCATGCTTGTACCATGCGGTCCGGTGGTCGATAGCACTCAATAGCATATCCGTGGTTGTGGCCTTTTCGAGTTATTCATTAAAGGTGAGCGATACTCGCATTCCGCAGTCTCCAATACTCTAACGAAGTTGTCTCAGAGGTACGTCTTACCAGATGCCAAGCACTGTGTAACGGAATTGGTGACGCATCGAAGTAGTTGCGACGCGATTGCGAAATTGAGCTTGGTCACTACGCTTGTACAAGGTCTTTCATGGGCAAGTCAGTGAACTCTTTCCCCCTGCTTCCTGACAAGTCAGAGTCATATAGCTCACATCCCGTCAGGCTTTTCCGCTCTACGGGCTCACGCGCTGAGCCAGCATAGAGTCATCTCGATTCTCGTTTTCGTGCTCTATCTAGCACCGGTTGGGAATGCTATTGTGAGTGTACGACCCACAGTGGTCGCGTCTTTTCAGCATATCCTTACGAATGACCAGGCTGAGAGTGCTTCAAATTCGGGGATTGTGACTTATTCCCAGCTCGGATGTCTACCGCAGGGTGGTATAGGCGCTTCCGGTGGTGGGATATCGTGAGCCCGTTCTCCATCTGTAGCCATGTTCGAAGCTGATCTGCGCTCACATTACAGACGTGGGTTTCTGAACTGGCTATCCACCGGTGATGGTAGGCCTAACTCGGTGGATTTTAGTGATAGCAGTCACCCGCATGTGTCTCGTAGTGGCCGACATCGTTCTCATTGTCATCACATGGCGAGCAACAGGCACCAGGGGATGCCGAGCTGTCTTGACCAGGCGTTATGGAGGTGTGTCAAGCGCGATTTTTCGAGACGGTGAGTACCGAATATAGTGTCCACAGCGGCTTCCAACTTACCGTACCACAGGGATGACTTACTTCATGTGCGCGCTAGCCTCCTCGCAACGAAGCTCATGCAGAGGCTGACTTTTGCCTACGAGCAGCGCCCTTATGCTCCTCAATTTAATTGAGATGTGCATTGCTATCTACTCCGTGAGCGGCTCATGGTCTCCTGTTCGTCTCCAGTCGGCCATGCTCATCGGTCTCTAAGGAGTCCCAAATCATGATTGTAATCCACCGCAGCACCTTGCTCGGGGTCTGTCTTTTCGCAAGCGTCTTCACCTCGCCGTGCGTTCTTTCTCGGTGTCTTTGTTATGCCGACGAGACTACTTACAACCATCGTCCTCGATACGCTCATGAAGGATAGCGTCGGTTCTGATCTCGCATTTCCTGCTCGACCTCCAAGAGGCGAGCCGCAGAGCAGTAAAGCTCGGAAGCGAAGATCCCCTGTATTCCGACCGCAGTCTAAGCACGTCGTCGCTAAGGTTCACCTCTATGGGCATGATAGCTCACCCGGAGTTTGCTGAGCTGAGCACTATGGTCTCTGCGGATGGTACTCTTGCAGGACAGGAGTGCTGTGTGGAGGAGAATGGTGTTTGAATCCGCTTGGCTCACGCTAGGCAGGCCGAAGGGTAAGCGCACTCGATAACCGCCTCGGGTCTACTGGGGCATGGGACGAGCCGACGGAGCATGGGACACTACTGATTTGGTGCTCATACGGACATAGACGTTGGAATCGTATTCATGGACAACGGCATAGGACCATATTCAAGGCAGGCTTGTATACTTTTCTGTATTGAACAGATCCATTCGCTGCTCCCTCCGATGCACGTACATCAGAGAGACAATTGTACAAACTGTAACTTTATTGCTATCTTCAGTAACACCTTGATTTCTGTAGCACCACAGCACGTCAAGGTTCCTGAGATGAGATGGCTCTTCGTGAGGACCGTCATGCAAGGCAAGGAAGGCCCAGGCGGTGGGCAGCCAGGCTCCAGCTGGCCAATCGTGGTCAATGCGAAGAGTACACCGTCAGGCGACACTAGTCAAAGTCAATCAAGACTTGGTCCGCGCTAGGTATCGACGTCTGCCTGCTGGACGTCGAACGTGTGACAACGATGGCGCAAGCAAGCTGGAAATTGTTTTTGACGTCGAGCGCTGGGATGGACGATATAAGGCGCTTCCCACGAGCTACGCCAGTCAAGGTGGGAAGCCAAGCCGCACTGCTGAGGCATCTCTTGTCGCTTGTATATCTCCGCGAATCATGGAGGGAACAGAATGACAGTCTTCTTGGGAGCCAAGCGGTCGAAAGGTAAGTGGATAGCTGGACTGGTTGGATGAACGTCGGAGCGGAGATAGAGTGGCAGTGCCGAGAGCTCCCGTGCGGCTCGCCGACCGCGACTCCGAGTCCTGCCAAGTCCCACCAATTGCACAATGCCATCTCCTTCAAAAACCATACCCCGCCCCACCCGCTTCCCCTCGGTCTCCTGCTCTTCCCATCGCCCTCGGGGCCTGCTAGCACATCCATCAGGCTGCTTGTTCTCCATTTTCGAAGACGATCATACGGCTAGCCTGCTAACATGAGCCACGAGCTACGCGCGGAGAAGGATGGCCCTGCCCTACCCCAGCCCGCTGTACAGCAGGATTCGCCCGGCACTATTCTCCACACCGCACAACTCTTTGCGAACCCTCGTGAGGTCTTCTCGTATCGCCATTGGATGGGCAATGTCGACCCGGCGCAATCGTCATTCCCGCTTGCAGCGTACTGCTTCATGACTGGGTTCATGTACGTTCTTCCGCTCGGCTTCGATTCTTCTCTTCCAATGCCACACATTCTGTGCCTTGCCCTTCTGCTTTGCTTCTTGTCATTGTCACCAGGAGCGCACTTTGTTTGGAACTCGCTCAAGCAGAATTGCGCCGTTGTCATGTTGACCTCAGTGCTGCATTGCGCTGCGCTAGTGTGCGGCATCCGCGCAGCTCCACAACACCCCTGACTTCCTGTCTTTCCCCGACTTTGGCCCGCTAACGCGTGCCCCACAGCGACTCGGTATCTTTCACCGCCGTCTTCGTCTGGTGCGGCTTCCAGACCGGCAACTCCGTCCAGCTCGCCCTCGCCCTCGCCCGCCTCTTCTCCGGCCCGCCCGGGCAGCGCGACACCTCCTTCCACATCGCCGACAAGCAGGCGCTCACGTCCCTGCTCACGTTCATCGCCGGGGCGACCATCGGGCGGATCGGAGACCGGATGGGCGCGCAGACACGCGCATGGCTCTTCCTGGGCACGCTCATTCAGGCGCTGTTCACGATGGCCGCGGCGCTGACGGCGTGGAAGAGCGGGCAGGGGAGCGTCGCGGAGGTCAGAGGGAACCCGGCGTGGACGAACGCGGACACGTTCGTCGCGATTGGGTTCATGAGCGCGAGCATGGGCCTACAGGGGATCATGGGCAAGAGGGTGAACACGCAGTTCACGACCACTGGTGAGCAGCTCCCTCTATGGCCTGCCGCGCATCTCCGTTCCGTCCTCCGATCCCCCTTCTCCCCTTCCCGTGGACACCAGCTTGTCTATTCACGGTCACCAGCTGCCCCTTGTAACGCAGATACTGACCCCCCGTACTCGCTCAGTCGTCCTCACCACCGTTTGGTGCGAGCTCATGGCGGACCCGAAGCTCTTCCAGCTCAACCGCTTCGTCATTACCCGCGACCACAAGTTCATTGCGATCATCGCGCTCTTCCTGGGCGGTTTCGTCGGCCGGGCAATCATCGACGCCGCGGGCGCTGCGACCACTCTTGGGGTCGGCACCGGGCTGCGCGTGCTCATCGCGATCTGGTGGATCTTCGTTCCCGGGAAGCAGCCCAAGGGCAGCAAGAACTCATCTTGAGAGCTTGAGAGTTAGAGCAGCTTGGCTGTCGCCTACGGGAGCCTCGGGCAGGAGGCAGGCTTTTAGCATCCCGGAGTCGGGTAGAATGGGCTGAGGGGAGTTGGGGATGAGCGATTGTGAGTTATTGCCGTACATTGGCTTAGAGCTAGCTGGCATTGCGGTGGGATGGGACGACCGTCTGTAGATCTCAGGGTTTTACAGGGTGGGTGGTTGCCTGAGGGTGGTATTGGTAGGCGCCGGCTAATTTTTGTAGAGATGACAGCCTCATAGACATGTTTCCTGTTCCTGTTCATCTGCCCACACACTCATACCCACTGACAATTGAGATTCAACGCGTTCCGTAGACACAGATCCCCGATCGATGTGCCCGTGTCAAGTGGGTCCCTGGAAGTTGTGCGAGCTGCCAGTGGGGGTCTATCCTATCCGCAGCGAGACCGTACACAGGCGCGGCGTCCGCGTCAGCGCTCACGTTCTGTGTGGTAGGTTTGTGCCGACTGCAGTTGCATTTGGTATGCATATACTTAAGCGGGGCCTGCAAGCTGTGAGGGAGATCGCGTTCGGCTGCACGGATGATCGACGTACAAAGAGATCGCGATTTCTGTTCAGCTTAGTTGGCCCGGTGTGAGTTGCGTGGATTGCCAACCGGCGAGAGTACAGCGCACTATGTCACTCATCGAGCTGTGCCTTTCGCTTACTTACCGAGGCTCCGGGGAAAAGTGAACTCTAGTGTGTTTGATGTTGAGTACATTCATGAAGTCAATTCGCGTTGATCACGATGTAGGTAATGGCTTGATTATCCATACGAGGTAAATCATTCCTAGAGTGGCAACATGTTCAAGAGATGTGCAAACAGCAGTCCATCAAAGAGCGTTGACGACGTACCGTCATATAAGTGCACGTCCGGTCCAATTTCTCTCGGGAGATGAAGTTTCGAACCGTTTTCCGCGAAATGGCCAGGTGACAAAGGTGAGGAAATTATCGATAATGATTCCAGTTGCCACTCCAACTGCACGACAAAGATGAAGAACGATCCCTCTCAATATAAACGCACCCGAAGAGTATCGCGATCGACGAAGGTACATTGCTGCGATGACTCAGACATCCATATGGACTATGATCCGCCCTGGAGGCCATGGCGTGATAGGCTCACTCACTGAAGGGTAGTATGCGCTCAATGGGAATGCGAATTACACTGCGTCTCCAGTTGTACAGGAACCAGGTCGGTCGCGAATGGGATGATAGGCACAGCGAGGATTGGTGCCAATAGCCGACTTCGACTGAGTGCATGCGTCCTCAGGGAAGAAAATACTGCTTCCAAACGTCAGGGACGGACTACCACGAACCCTTGCTATCACACACAGGCGGTGGTAAGAGAATACACAAGGTCAGATTTCTGATGACTCCATCCACTGTATCGTCATTCTCTGCAACAAAAAGTGGTTAGCAATCTGTTTATCATCCTTGAATCGGAGACGATACCGATTACATGTGGCGAAGATTATTATATACCGAGTCGACTGCGCGAATAAATCGGCACCCCCTACTGCTAGCTCAAGGGGAGTAGACTGCACTGTAAGACAGCTGCACCCATGTTGAGGGAGTGTAAGACGGCGACCGGCCTTGTTCTACTATCTCGAAACACTGGAACCTGCCTATCGAGTGTTATGAGTGACTCTTAGAGAAGAGACACTACTCGATCTTTGAATTGCCACAAGTCGAAGACCATCATGCCAACGATCATGGTGGGCAAAGCGAGATTCCATACAGCCTGTGTCGATGGACTCCATTGCATAAATTGCGTTACTAGAGACGAGTCTTACATTCTTTCTTCGCCTTTGGGAATAGCTGGGGATGGTCAATGGTTTATGAGCCTATGGTATGTGTGAAAATACCTCAATGCGTGTGATTGATCAAGGAAGGGACGGGCTGCATAACTCAACCTCAAGACGTTCATATTGACTGCAGCATTGCAACTAATACAAACCGTCCGCGCTACAGCCATCCTCGACTCTCGAAGTCAACAATAGTGTCCTTTGTCGTCTCCTCCAAACTACGGTACTGCAGACCAAGCACTTTCTTACTCTTCTCGTTGGAGTATCGCGCGTAAAACGTCGCATCCGCCAGGTTATACGACGGATATCCCACGGGGACTTTGTCTGAGAATTTCCGAGCCGCATCGACTGGTGACATCGTGGATATCATATTAGGCTTCTGGAGAGGCATGGCAGTAAGGCGAACTTACCAAACTGTTGGTACACGAACTCGCTGGCCCGGATGATGAATCGCTGTCCCGCGGCCTCAGGGACCGTGAGACTTAGAACATGCGCCCGCGCAAGGTCCCGTACGTCGACGAAGTCGAATCTGCAAGTAAGGTCAGATTGCAGCCTCAGTCACAACAAGTAGCAGCAGTATCGAGGGAACGTGGTATACGTACCCAAGCTTTGTCAACGTGTCCTCGTTCGCCTTGCCCCCGACGACATTATCATACCAGATCCTGGGTGATCCCCCGAACTTGTCCAAAGAAGGAGCCTCGTGGACTATGGGCCCGAAGATAAATGGGGATTGTAGTGTCACCAGGTCCCACTCCAATCCCTTCGTCTTCTCCGCTTCGTAGATCTCCCACGCCTTGCGTTCCGCCAGCGTCTTGCTCGCCCGGTACTTGTCGAGCCCATTTGCGTCTTTGCCCTTCTCCTCGACCTCCTTCAACGAGAACGTGTTCCAGTCGCGCTCATCTAGAACTCGGGTGAAGTTCGTGTGCCCTGGGTCGGGAGGGACATACACGGCCGCGGAAGAAGACATGATGACGACGCGTTTGATGGTCGCACGATTCTCAGGGCGGAGTGCCGCGGACAGGACAGAGGTCGTCCCGCGAACAGCAGGTTGGATGACCTCGTCGGGGTCGACGACCGCTAGCGTCACAGGCGAGGCGATATGAAGGATCGCGTCGACACCAGAGACAGCAGCGTCGAAAGCGCCTTCCTATCGTTGGACAACGTTGCCGTCAACATTGCACTATCGCACGCACGATGAGGCCCCAATGACTTTACCTTGGTTATATCTTCCACTATCACGACCTCAAACTTATCTCCGTGACTCTTAAAGAACTCACGGAGGTAAGGGGCCTTGCCCTCAGAGCGCACTGTCCCGCGAACCGAGTAACCATGGTCAAGCAGATCTTTGACCACCCAGGCAGCAACGAAGCCGTTTGCTCCAGTGACTAGGACTTTCCCAGATGTGACTACCGGCATGCTTGTTGTGGAGGAAAGATGGGCTGAGGAGAGTGGATAAGACGATGATGTCTCAAGTGCTTCAAAATCACAGCACGATATATATACCAAAATCCCTCCTCTTCGCTACGCTCCCACCATACGTGATACCACGCAACACGCACCACCAGGGTTCTGATCAGTCTGAATAGGTTGGTCAGCAACTCTCGGTGATAGCGGGTCTGCATACACGACGTTATCAAGTTTCCATCTCGGAGTCGGAGGCCGTTGATCCGATATACCCAAAGTGCCGCAACGTTTGCACTCTATCTATTGCTCGCTGTGTTGTTGTTGCGCCTTCAGCGTGAACGTCTGAGGGGGAAGCGC
Organism: Dichomitus squalens LYAD-421 SS1; assembly: GCF_000275845.1. Taxonomy (NCBI): domain Eukaryota; kingdom Fungi; phylum Basidiomycota; class Agaricomycetes; order Polyporales; family Polyporaceae; genus Dichomitus; species Dichomitus squalens. The sequence continues at coordinate 277,176 of NW_006766915.1, read as the reverse complement.
GTCGTAGTAGGATAGTCCGACTCTGTTGTGCATGACTCCCGGGCCGACTATTGAGGAAACGCTTGGATCAATTAGAGTTCGCGGCTTCGGATCCACTACGCTTTCCTGGGGCGCAATCGGAAAGTGTACGTTGCGAAGTGGTTGGATGTGACCCTCGTATGCGGTTGAGGAACCGAGAATGCTTTCGGAAGATGTACATCATCATCGAGGGCGAGCTGGCACGAACTGTGAAGTGACTCACGCTATGTTCCTGTAGTGTGCGCGTGGTCGTGCCGCACTTCAAAGAAAATGCTTATGTGACGTGTCTTGACAGCCTTACGGTCTCCCACACTCAACGATATAGCAGCCAGATATGTTCCAGCCGTCGAAAGGAAGCTGGCTGAAGGAATCCGGATCGATCTCAAGGGTCCCGGGATCGCGGGGAGTCGTAGTCCATTTCGAGGATGAGGGATTTAGCTCATGCAGTCGCTGGTAGTTCCTATACAGCCCCACATCATCCGAGCACATACCGCAGCGAAAGTCAAGATTGACCCGTTGAGCGTGAGAGGCGCAATGGCGGGAAGAGCTTCAATCTCATAACGATGCCAGCCAACTTATGAACCAGGCGTCTAAATACAGACGCCCAAGAGCACACACAATTGTTCTGATAGCTTTGTTTAATATTGACGTCTCCCGCCAATAGACTCGAGCACAAGAAAACACCATGCGAATCATACAATTTTATTGTGCATGTGGAGTTGGTTGATGCGTGTATGATATGTAGGAAATGTCTAACGATATAGCTACATCGTACATTGAAGACAAGGTCAGATCGGAGCAACAAGTCCGTGACGCCCGCCTTGTAGGCGGGCGCCAGCGATAAGGACAGAGTGGTGGTGAAGCAAAAAAACCAAAGCAGCAGCACCATTGCCACCTGGAGGGTATACCTTATGTAAATGGGGGGCGAAGTATTTAAGCGCGGGAGGATCTATGTGGTCATGGTGACGTCGTAACGAGCAAAGTCACTAGCACAAAGCTCGAGTTATAAGGCAGGTACACTATGTAGTAGAGTCTGGAGAGCAACAGATTGTGCTGTAATGACAGGATGGAACATTTGAGGAGGGTAACGACAGACGCACGGGATTTGCACCCCGTACAATCTGTAGCTGCAACTGGAGCGAAGTCCTAGTTGCGTGTTTTCAGTCTGTGCAGCGGGGGCAAGGGACTTATGTAAGAATACGAGAGCAAGGAGCGTATGTAACACGACGAGTGCAAGTGCAGTTGGAGATATGCGTGTGTGCAGGCGACGAAGAGGTGTCCTGGAGCGTACGTTCGCGCGAACCGACAGAATGAAGCGAGAACTCTTGAACCTTACCGGGGGCGACCTCAGGAGAACGGCTCGGTCTCACCAGATGGCGTGGCAGGGAACGGCGCCTGTGTCGTGACCTGGAGCTCGGTCGCGGACGCACCTGCGGGTGCTGGCGCAGGCATTTGCGTATCGCCGGTCTGGTGCGACTCGAGCGAGTTGTGACGATACGAGCTGCCTGTAGAGACACTTCGAATGGTCGTGCGGCTGTACTGCCGGTTATTCACCAGCTATGAATCAACCGTCAGCTCTGATATGAGACGAGACAGGAATATGTTGTAGGAGGAGACTTACGCCTCCAATGGGACGAGAATAGTCCATGTCATCCCTGAAGCTGATCGCGCCTTGGCTCTGCATGCCCTCAGCATTGAGCCACTGCGGGTTGAGCAACCCCTCTGGTGCGCGCCCCGATACTTCCGTCAGCGCAGGGCTCGGCATTGCTGGCGTGCCCGTTAGTGGGCCAAGCCCAGGCCAGATAGGGGCGCCAGAAGCGGTCCTGGCATGGATACCTATCGTCATCGGCCCAGCTCCGGGTGGCACAGGAGGTGCTGCGCGCTCAGGAGCTGCGATACCGTCATGGCGGAAGGCAGGCCGTGGTGGCAGGGAGCCCAGCGTCGGGGACTGAGGGCGGACGATTGAGGTGCGCGGATTGTATGACGGGTCATAAACCGAAATCCGTGGGGATGCAGACGCCGGGCCTGATGCTATTCCGGTCGCCGGAAGCGACGTGACAGACACGCGGGGGCTGCGGAGGCGCAATCCGCGGAGCGAGCCAAACAAACCGCTCTTGCGGCGTTGCGTGCCGGGCGGCCTGGTATTCTCGTCGTCGACATCGTAATATGATGACGGCGGGGCAACCTGCGTAGGCAACAAACTTGACGGACCGGAAGGAGGACCGGATCGCGGCATAATCGGACTCGAGCTAGCATGAGTCGTCGCCGACATAGGGTGACCAGAAGATGATGCTCCGGTTTTGTGACCGCTTGACGATCCTCCAGTCCTGTGGCCACTCGATGAGCCGTGCCCACCGGATGAAGAACCCGTGGCGCCGTGTCCGTGCGTTGAAGAGGACGCGTAGCCTTCGTGCCCGTGTGACGAGTGCTCGCCACCGACCCCAGCACTCACAGCAGCTGTCGCAGCAGCTGCAAGGATAGGCGAACCGAACGACTGGGAATGTCCACTGCTCGACATGTGTCCGCCACCCGAGACTTGTCCACCACTCGAGAAGCCCTCATCCGAGTACTGGGACATGGGACTGATCGAGCGCACTTGGGCGTTGTCGTGTTCGGGAGTACCTGTCGCCTTGATGTTCGGATAGGACGCGACGCGTCCTCCGAGCCATTCAGCGGGATCGGGCCCGGGACCGGCTAAAGAGCGATTGCCAACCGAATGAACCCGCGACCTAGGGCTGACGGAACTCAACTCAGGCTGAGTGATGTCTACGGTAGACCGGTTGGCAGGATGCATCAGCGACGCGTCCTCCGTCTGGCCGATTCGCCCGCCAACGATGGGTACAGGCTCCAGCCCGTTATCTCCACCCCCAGCGACGTCCTGGCTCCTCGTGTCCCCAACGGGGCTGATAGCTCCGTCGTCGGCCGCGGCGTCCAAATTTTTCCCGCCGCGTAGACGGTCATACCGGATGCTGCCTGTGCCTCGCGACACGGAGCCGGTGCCGACAAAGTGCATGATGCCTTGGTCGTCATCTTCGTCAAGCATGAAGGGTCGCGCGCCGCCCGGTCCACTGCGGAGCACAGCGGCCGTGTCCGCCGCTTCAGCGTTGTGGAGACGGTGGCGCCTGTAGGCAAACAGACCCCACGCGAGGATGAGACCGGCGAATGCGATGGAGCCAATGATCACACCAGCAAGCGCACCCTTGTCGTGTGCGAAGCTATTCGCAGAAAAGACAGTTGGTAAGAGTACATAAAGTGAGCGGGGATGCAATGCTTACATGTTGCTATTGCTGCCAACATTGGAGATGAGAGTGCCGGTGGGAATGACCTCGGTGGTGGTGTATGTGCTCGTCCTGCCTTCAGTGACAAATGTCGACGTCTCTACTACAGTTGTGAACAGGGTCGTGGTGCCGCTGCCAGTAGACGCGAAAGTCACCACATTTGACGTCGATGATGGGTGCAAGACTGGCCGTGAGGACGTCAGGCTCCCCGAAGCCGACGACGGTCGTTGACTTGCCGAAGACGAGGACTGGTGGGTAGACGCCGACGCGGTCTTCGAAGACGAAGACGTGGATGACTGCTGTCCGGTTGCGGTCCTAGAAATGGAAGCCGACTCGGTTCCTGTTGACGTCGAACTAGTGATTGAGACAGGAATGGAGGTTGGCACGGATATTGAGATAGAGACCGAAATGGACGTCGGCAAGGAAATCGAGATGGAGCTTGGAAGGGATATCGAGATTGAGGTAGAAAGGGAGATAGTCGTGCTCGTTACGCTGCCACTAGAGGGTAATGAGCTCAAAGTTAATGTGGACAGAGAACTGGTGATGGGAGATGAAGAAGTCCGCGATGATATAGTCAAAGATGAAGTAGTCCGGGATGAAGTAGTCCTTGAAGATGATACAGTCCCTGAGGATGAAGAAAATGTAGAGCTGATTGACGTCGTGGAAGACGCGGGTGACGTAGTGGTATCTGTGATGGAACGTGATGTGAAGCTGAGGGTGGAAGTTGTCCGGGAAGAGGACGATGTCATTGAAGACGAGCTACTGCTCACCGTCGACGACGACGAATGATTGGTTGCTACTGTTGACGTTTGTCTGTGGATATTGAGGCTCTATGAGAATGCAGCGGGAATCACGGATCTCCGACACGGAAGTCAAACCCCAATGGGTGCGAAAGCGAGCTGGTACGTCATATCGCACGGTCCTCACCCCCGCATCCCACTGACAATCGGTATAGGTATACTCCAAAAGAAAAAGTAGTGTGGAATTTGTAGGATTTGTGTAAACAGGGGCCATATAGGACTGGCAGAACTTACCTAGAGGATGTCGCGGATGTGCTGCTTGACAAAGAGGTCGTCGACGTCGTGGCCAAAGTGCTTGTCCCAGAAGTGGAGCTCGTATTCGACGTCGATGTGGAACTCGTAGCCGATGTGCTGCTCGTGCCAAATGTACTGACCGAGATCGTCGTCGGAGTCGAAGTCGAGCCTCCGGGATTAGCCGGCGTGACCGATGTCATGACCGTTTGGCTGGAGCTCTGCTATTGCGCGTGGATCAAGCGTGTCGAAGAAGCATCGTTTCCTCAGCAACCGACTCTCAAGCACGAAAACCCTTGAAAAGCTTACTGTCGCCGCGTCTGACATCGTCGATGTCTGGGCAAGTTCGACCGCAGCATTGAACCGCTGTGATACATCTGAGCCGATAGATGGACGCACCTCCGAATCGGTGCTTGTAACCGAGTCGGTTGTTGCCCTCACCGAGTCCGAAGTAGACGCAGATGTGCCCGACGACGTTCCGGCCGCAGTCGAGTCTGAACGTGCCGGACTGCTCGTCTGGGGATCCGACGTTGATGGACTGGCCACGTCGGAACTGCTGTCAGAGACCGCACGCCTCCGTCTCCGGCCAGCGTTATAAACGCCCGTGGGAACGAACTGTGGCAGCGTGACAGATGCGTCCGGGAGGAACTTCGCGGGAAGAGCGCGGCCTTGTACAAACGGCGCCATGTGTGTGCCTAGGAGGAAGAGGGAGAACACGGCTGACCAGCAAAGGGTAGAACTACAAGGGTTTGCATCAATATGAGGGAGGAAAGATGGGAATGGAAGGAAAGTAGACGGGTAGAGGTATGGAGATGGAGATGGGTAGGAACGAGTCCAAGCAAATGCAAAAGGACGCGCAGACTCACCGAGACACTGGGTTCTTACGACACGAGCGCGTTCCCCCACTTCTCCGAGACGACTTTTGTGGTGGAGAGTGCTGAGCTTCGTGAGGCCATAAAGCCGAATCGTGCCTGGCATGGCGTTCGGTAGTCTCCCACGGCTTGAAGCGTCGACCAGGACGGATACTGCGGGGCGGTAGAGAAACAGACCCTTCGCAGCCGGAACAGGTGTCCACAACGGGCCGTGATGAGGGTAATTGCAGGCTAGAGCAGGAGGCAGTAGGACTGGAATGACAGGACGCCCGAAGACTAGTGGCATCGGGGCAAGTGCGTGCAGCGTGGGGCGACTCGACCAGGAGTTCCTGAATGGTAAGCCGAGAACGACAGGAGGAGGCCGAGTGTGGTGACATGGCTCGTTTTCGAGTTCGGGTGCTTGTCGGTGTCAGGGATGGGGTAGGGTCATGGGACGGGGTAAGGGATGAAGGAAAACAGTCTTTAACGCATCCCGAGCCAGCTGAGGAGGAAAACATGCACTTGCTGGGGGCAGCAAGTGCGCTGGCGAGTGACTTCAAAGGGCCGGCGACAAGATGTCAAGAAAGCCAGTCAGAAGGATAGCATCAGCAGCGTCGGCAACAAGGCAAATATTTAGGCAAAGGTTGCACTGGTCTGAGGAGACGTGGACGCGCCCCACTGGACATGCAGTGGCTGCAAACGACGTCAAAGCTCAAGAATACTGCCAACGTGCGGGGAGGGTGTAGATCCAGCTGCACGATCTGCGAACTGGAGTCTACAGCTAGCCAAGCACGGATACACGGCCACAGCGGTTTCCCAAAAGCCCCGAGGAAAATGAGCACGAAACGGAGTTACGAAGAGGACAAACACCACAGAAGAGGTGGAGGAGAGGAGCAAGCCCCGCAGATGCCGCTTCCCTGCCGCCAAATCCTCGCACTTGCCATTTCCGGTAAGTAGGAAACACACCGTGCGAACCCAGCGGGCGTCCGGGCCAAACATATCTCGGTTGTCATGGTCATCAAAAAGGCCGGACAGGCACATCGCAGCCGTGACGTGGGCGACACCGCGCCGTCCAGCCTCAACATAAAGCATTCAGCTCGGAAATAGAGTCGTCGGTTCTTTGGTTTCGTGATGCTTCATAGTCACGCACGCTCGTGGGACGTCCGATGATCGCGTCAACTCTACACTCCTCCCTCGCAGGCTGATCCCAAATTACTTACATATCAAGGGAGGCCTTGTCTCAAACCCGAACTCAGACGATGCCCCACCTCTCCACATTGGTACGTTGTATCAGGTTCATTGCAAGTGTCCCCAACATGCGGCAGCCATCGTCGTCCCCGATACCCTCCGATAATGATCTACTGGGAGGGCCCAGAGTGCAGTCAGAATTCCAGGAAAGTCCTTGTCGTTCCTACCACGTTTCTGACTGCTAACTCCGCCGATTGCTCCCGTGTTCTAATGCGACAGTTACGGTGATTGCTTTTGCACCACCTTACAGAACCAACCATATTAATATTCTCGATTTGGGGAAATACCCAACAACGGTGCATGTACGTCATTTGCGCACTCCGTCCTCGATGCGTCGATACCCCTGTAATGTGATAGCACATGTTCCCGAGGCGGCCGACCAATGTGTGATGGGGTCGGCCGCACATCTTGCGTGATGACTGTCACAGATTCGGGATGGAAGAACATTTTCTGGCTCAGTATGCACGCTCGGCAAAAGCAGCGCCGCAATCCAAAGTGACAGATGGGCTTTGTAGGCTGTGAGATTTAGCCGGTGATGGCGACCACCGAGCTGCATACCCGTTTTTGAGGGTACAAGGATTGCCGCGGCCTATGAGATGTTCAGGTTCGGTCGCTGTTAATATTGCTGTCTTCCAAATATTTCCACCCTACACCCCCCACGATGCGACTGACATGCTTTTCACAGAGTCTTGCCTGCCATGCGCGGGAGACGAACGGGAGCAGCGTTTCATCAGCTAAACGGAAGCGGCCTACCGCACCAACGCAGGTCTACAAACATAGGCTTACGGTATACGTATACTGCGTCATATCGTGAGATCGGAGATGATGATATATTCCAATGAGATTGCAGTGCTGGGCCAAGACGACATCTGAAACCACAAAGGCCTGGCGCTCACAACACACGTTTGCGTAACGGCGCGGCATCCTTCACCTCCACAGCAGACCTAGGGCTCTGAGAAGCACGTCAGGAGTAGCTTCTCAGCAATCGAAGTCGGGCACACAAGTCGGAAGAATGCCCCTCAGTCGGAAGCTATGCTCCCTCCAGGGTTCGAACTCTAAGGCGGCCACATGGTGCTGCTCAACGTGAACCGTCAGTTGTTGCAAGGTGAGCGATAGGAGCCAGGAACCGTCAGGAGGTGACACACGCAGTGGCGTGAACGTCCCCTCTCGTGTGCTGCCTCAGTTTCAGTGGTCGGGTCGTTTCAAGGGCCACTATACGTTGAGTTCCCGTAGCATGCGCACTCCAACGAAGTTTTTGTCGCGCATTTTACTGTCTGAGTTCCCTCCCTTTGCTGCGTATTTCAAATAGATGAATTTGTGTGAGGTAGCGAGGGGACCGCAATATTAGCGATGGAAGCCTTCAGACCGCAAAGGGTTTTTGGCTTGTGTCCGTTCCGTTGTAACGTCTTACTCGGCCCTCCCCCTTGGTAGATCAGAAACTGTCAATCTGCTTGGCTTTGCATGAACGTACCGCGACCTACTAGCCCGGTCATCTGCAGCGGAATTATGATATCATGGGCGTGATCGAGACGTGTGACTGCTTCAATGTGCCTCATAGCCGTTGTGAAGGATTCCGAACGGCTGCATCCCAGTAGTGGAGTCGAGAACTGTAAAAGATGATCACACCGCTCAACTCCCCGTGACGAGAGGGCAAAGTTTGTCACCGTGATGGACTCCTGATGATGGACGTTCTGCAATGCACTGGCACAAAAGGTACAACATCAACCACGGTCTAGTAGTGCGGCAAGCCAGGCAGCCTCCCTCCGGCATGGCACCGCGGTGCTGTGCCAATGATGCGTCGTATTGCGAAAGAAAGCGAACAGAGCCTTGCGAGACCCGGTGCTGCGCCCGTAGGGTGGCATCCTGTTATTATGCATTGAGGCTACACTGTACAACATCAGACAATAATCCAAAACATACATCAGCACATAGTATGGAGCAAGTAGTAATTGTCTTTCCCCTCCCCTCGGCCCGAGCTGATATGAGCGGACGTACTCGACGGCACCATGAGTGGTTATCCGTGTACTAGAAAATTCCGCGGCTCGCTAGCAGGCTGGAGCATGATTGGAGACCATGCATCTCTGCAGCGTCCGCGACCTGGTCGAGCTGTGGTCGCAAGAAACGTTTATGGGTCTGGAAAAGTGAGAAAACACAAGAGAGTAATATCCACATGTCTCAGACAGGATCGACTGAGAATGAATATCACCGTGACGTTGCCATCCGGAAGTTTTTGACCTCACTTGGAACGTATACGCTCGATCCATTTTGACTTATATTTGGAGGGCGATGGACAGGACAGCTAACGAACGCCAGTGAAAACGAATATATACGGGTAACGACGACTGAAGGGGTTCTATGCCACATGTGGCCAAGGGAAGATAATGCGCGGTTGAAGTGGTACAGTCACAGAAAGCGGAGCGCGCATTGACAACACAGACTTATATGGCATACCTATGGCCGCGTTTCGGATGTCGTTCTCTACGGGCTGCAAATCGTGAAAGAGCAATCCGGTGTCACATAGTTGATAAAGAAGCCTAAGGGGTGCACAAGGATCGGACTGAGATTAAATAAGGTGGTGGACCAAAGGCAAGCTGTGCCGAACCGGGGCAGGGGATGGGCGCTATATTTGTCTTGCCTTGCACCTCAAATTGATTGTGATTTTGACTTCTTGCCTGCTGGCATCTCCACTCACGGTCACCGCCTACGAATTCGATCGTGTAAGCAGGCTCATCTCTGTAGCGTCTAGAGCGATATGGACGAGAACAGGTCAGTCTATCTACACCTCTGTCGCGCCGTGCTTAATCCCAAGCAGATCGTGTGGTATCGTGTCTACAGATATGACGTACGATTGCACCGTACATAGCTTCTGCTCTGTCAGCCACAACTAGTGTTATCGCGATCACTCACGGTTTTGAGCAACAGGCTCGCGATATATATAATCATTCGGCTCTCCGTGCTTCACCTACATACCCACCTTTCCCCAAGCCTTCTCTCACAGCGACTTACAAGACAAGCACAATGCCCGCTATCACCTCTGGAACAGTTCTCGTTACTGGCGCGAATGGCTACATCGCCGTCTGGGTCGTCAAAGCCTTCCTCGATCAGGGCTTCTCGGTCCGGGGCACGGTCCGTTCCGAGAGCAAGGCAACCCACCTCCGGTCGCTCTTCAAATCTTTTGGAGACAAGTTCGAGGTTCTGATCGTTGAGGATATTACGAAGGTGCGCCTGCGTCTCTCAAAAGCATGGTGTGCGGCATCAGGGGTGTCGTACCTCTGCGGGAAAGGGGCAAAGCACTAGCGCAGACGCAGAGAATCCGTACACAGGAATAGTGTTGCTGCGGTGGGAGTAACTCATCGCTTGTTCCTCGGAACTTTGTTCTGTCCGATTCCCACTGTCCCATCTGCGTAAGCCATGGCTCCGAACGGCCTTCCGAGGGTCTCGCAGCTTGCGTGCTCCCGCCGCCAACTCTCCCTAGTGACGATGTCGTGCAGGCAGTGCGGGGACTGACAGTGTCTTCTTTCACAGGAAGGCGCGTTTGATGAAGCCGTCAAGGACATCGACGCGATCGCGCACACCGCATCCCCCTTCCACTTCAAGGCAGAGGACCCGGACGAGCTCATCATTCCCGCCGTGCACGGCACGACTGGCATCCTCGCCTCCGCGCTCAAGCACGGCTCGTCCGTGAAGCGCGTCGTCGTCACCTCGTCCTGCGCGTCCGTGCTCACCCCGACGACCGAGCCGCGCGTGTTCTCTGAGGAGGACTGGAACGAGGCGAGCATCGCGGAGGTCAAGGAGAAGGGCCGGGCGGCGTCGAGCCCGGCCAAGTACCGCGCGAGCAAGACGCTGGCGGAGCGCGCGGCTTGGGACTTCTGGAACAAGCACAAGAGCGAGGTGCGGTGGGACCTTGTGGTGGTGAACCCGCCGTTTGTGTTTGGACCGTTCTTGCATGAGGTCGACAAGCCGGAGAACCTCAACGAGTCGGCTCGGGACTGGTATGATACGGTCGTGAAAGGCACTAAGGATAACGACGCGTTGGTTACTATTGGGTGAGGTCCCTCCGCTTCTGAGAGCAGGCGTGTTGGATGGGCTAACAGCGGCGAACATCTTGTGTCAGATCATCGTACGTCGATGTGCGCGACCTCGCGCAAGGCCACCTGCTCGCAGTCACGAAGCAGGAAGCTAGCGGCGAACGTATCATCGTCAGCGCCGGGCCTTGGAAATGGCAGGACTTCGGTCAGTGCTCCCTCCATCCATCTCTCCTACGATGACATTGCGTGTTCTCATCGATTGTCCTTCACAAATCAAGTCAACACCGCGCATCGCCTCCGCCCCAGCCTTCCCGCAGGTAACACGTCTTACGACCCGGCGACGACCGTTCACCTCATCAGGTACTCTCCTGATAAGGAGCGTAAGTTGCTTGGGGTCAAGTTCAGGACCATTGAGGAAACGACGAAGGATACGTTGGATGACTTCGAGGCTCGTGGTTGGCTGTAGGGTCATGTGATTGACGAAGGAACCGTGTGTATGTATGATACCTCTTCAGTTCGGATGTCCATCCCACAATTTCAAATGGCTTGAGAGACATCCACAACAGGAAGCTCGAGAGCTGGGAGAGCTGTTGATGATTCAGTTCAGCATCCGAGTAATGCATAGGTTACTGACAGGTGACGGGCGTATGTAGAGACTACAACGGCGGTTATAACTCGAAGGGGTATCGGGCCATGATGGTTTAAAACCTCCCTTTCCCCCTTCACGTGATGCTTTCTGTGCCTTTTCCAGAGTCGCTTGTGTCTCCTTTGATCGCCGGCGCTCTTGTTACAGCGCCCGGGATCCCCTCCCGCCGTTTTCCCGCCGTGCGCCGCTGTACTGTAAGCCTGTTTGCCCTTTCCTTGCCTCCAAGCCCCCTTCTCCTTCTTGCGCTCTGCCCAGCGTCTGACGTCCTTCATGGCGCGACCCGGGACCTCTATGCCTCCCGTCGCCCAACTGCATCGCGCCGCGGACGGTGTCGCACTCGCATCGAGCGCATCAGAAATTGATGCGCTCATCACAACAGTACCTGGGCGCCTTGCCTCCCGCTTCGTCCGCGTCCACCTTCCGTCTCGTCCGCCCCCAGCCTCCCGCCATGGACAGGCTCACACTATGGCTGGCTTCACGCACCATATATATATTATTGTCTTTACATTGTTACTATACTCTCTGGTCTCTCCCTCTTCCGAACACCATGAGCAGCAACCTCGCCGCTAGCGCCCGTACCTTGGGTATCGTCTTTTGATGCGCGCGGGACAGCTGTGCCTGCGCGCGTTGCTCGGCTGCTCCCTCTCCGTATACGCCAGCCACAGGTGACTGCGACCCTGCGAACGACTGTCGCATTGATGAACTCTATGTATGCGTCTGCCAAGTATGTCCACTCTGCGGCTCCAATGGTGGTTGGTCCCCAGGTACATAGCCAGTCGAGCTCCGAAATATAATCCAGCACAGAGAGCAAGGTCTACGCATTCGCATTGACCTCCCGAAGATGTCATCCTCGCAAGTCGATTTTTCTATAGCAGATATTAGATCAACGTAAGTGTTGATGAACTTGTAATTTCGGGTAAGTAATGACAAGGGACGTGAAGCACTCTAGTATATCAGACTATCTATGCAGCCACAAGTGAGCATTTCGAGGTATACGTCTGAGGTTAATGAAGTTTTCTGAGCTTCTATGTCTTCGAGCGATTCTTGTTTATGACTGGATTCTCTTTCTTTATCGAGAGACCAGACTAATCTGGCGAGGTGGACGCATGCCGGCGGTGCTTTACTTGGCAAACCGGTACTTTGGTCTGCTGGCTTTTGTCGTCACCGTCACTCCTATACAACCACAAGTATGTCATATCGCTTGGTGTGCCCCGAGCATCATTGACACTTGTCTACGTCGTAGTGGTGTAGCACAATAGCCAATGGCTTATTGACCGTGGTAGGTCAAGCAGTCTCACCATTGCAATCAATGCCCGGGGTTGGTACGTGTCAATCCAAATCGAATATCCCATGAGAATCCCATGATGTTACGTTCATCCTGTGTACTAGCATTCTTGTCTCCTCGCGGTATGCCCTCTATCGAAACATATTCCTAGCAATAATCATTCTCCTCGGACTTGGGCCTGCGGCCACAAATCTGTTGAGTTTCTACCATCCATATCCAAGGAGCGATCTCCCACGAACACTCACGAACGCTTAGAGCATCCTGAGATTTGGCGTTCGGGTTGAGTTCCTGGTCGGCAACTCCGGGTATGTAGCTTCAACACCGTTCAGCTCCCCAGAAGTGGCGATCAGGTAGGCAGCTTCGCTCGTCTTGTGACACGTCAGATCGGTATAACCACCTTATATGCGTTCTAGTTGTGCATTACCACCTCTTCCATGAAACCGTGTTTTCTACGGGAGGTGATACTAAGTTTGCACAGTGGCAGTGGCAGCACGAGCTTCTGCGATCCTAGCCGACATGATCCTCATCATCATGACATGGTTTGCAATTGGCCGACGGGCTGGAATGAAAGCAGCAATCAAAACTCCTCAGGGATTTCTCTCTTCGGTGATGCTACGAGATGGTCCGTGTGTGACCAAAACCTTTCACGTCTACAAGCTTCTCATCTATTCGTAGGAATGATCTATCTTGTGCGAGTCACTGCGCAGAACGAAGAGTGGGAACGCTAAGTGAGTGGACTGTATCCCGCAGTGTGCTGATGTCAGCCAACATAGCGCAGATGCTAGCGGAGATCATAGCCGTAAGTCGCCAATTGCTCGGTTCGGACATTTTCAGTTGACCGAGGTGGCCAGTTCTTTACAGACACTCCCTTCGGAAGCATTGTCACCTCTATCAATACATCGTTCGTGTCAGATTTGCCCCTACTCATTTTGCTTACAAAATTCAACAGCCTCATGTGTAACAGGATTTCAGTCGTGATGGTTTCCCACTTTCTCCTAGATCTCCAAGAAGCAAATCAAAGGACCATCAAAGTCAATTCCGACGATCCCTTGTATACTGAGAGAAGCCACAGTGGTCGTTCGCTCAGTTTCGTCCGTGGGGTGGTGGATTCCATGGGTGCAGTCATAGAGCACAATATCGAGCCACACGATGAAGAGGAAGAACACAGGGCGAGGGATGGCATTCTTGTCGACTCCATCTCGAGTATTGAAGGGGATCGAGTCATCTCAGCGCAAGAAGGGTAAGCCATCGAGGACAGAATGATAGCATAGTCTTGGAACAGTCTATGGAATCTTGAAGGTCTTGCCGGTAGTGCTTGTACAGACTGGCTCTATACAAACACTGTGTCGCGTGTAGGTCGTATGGAGTTGCACTGTCTGGTATAGGACTTCGCCGTGTCGAACTCGAATGTGCTGAGTGACAGCTGCTTTCCACCCGAGGCTCTGTTGTTGCGTGATGGGGCCGTACGTGGCCTCTAGCTGAACGGTTAGTTTGATCTTGGAACTGATCTTTTCGTGTCAGCATTACGCTCTAAAGCTCCTTTCAGTTTGTACTATGAGTAACTCCCAAGTGATTCATTCAGCTTGATTCAACGGGCCGTAGATTCCACCTTATCGGTGCTCATACGCCAATGTCCCAGTCTCTTCCCTGCGTCGAAACACTTGCGTGCCCATACTTCGGTCCTTCGCCCTCGCGATGCTCATCTTCGCGACCACAAGGGCATAAGTATCTGCTTCCAGTCCTCCGCCGGCTGCTTCTCGTGAGTCCGGTCGAAACGGCCGATCTGACGTATCTCAGAACATAGCGCGTAATCAAGAATGACACATAATACACTCAACGTCCGCGCTAAGGTATGCTAGCTGCAGAACTGGGCACGACGGAATCGCACGATGCCCTTTGCGTAAACAGCGTGACCCGCGGAACGCTGGACGATGTGGAGGAAGGCCACCGACGGAGGTGAGCGGTTACCCGATACGGACGGAAACACGGACCGCAGTCAACGTCCTGCCTTCGCTGTTGCGAGCTCGTGGATGCGTTGAATGGCACGCTTTCTTGAGAATTGCTCTTTCATGGGGAAGACCAGAGTCTAGTGAACAACATACGAGGCAGAACGTGAGCATCTTTCTTGCCAGAAGTCTTCTGCGGTAAGCGACGTCTTGATATTCCTTCTAATTACCATTCGCGGGATGGTGACAACGATATATAGCGAATCGATCCCGAGCTTGGACGAGCGCACTTCACGTCCCGCATCCCAAAGCTCCTGCGCTCTCTGCCATAGATCATGCCCGCTATAACTTCCGGGAAAGTACTCGTGACAGGGGCGAGCGGATACATCGCCGTATGGGTAGTCAAGACTCTGCTAGATAGAGGGTTCTCCGTACGAGGGACGGTACGCTCGAAGAGCAAGGGACAGGTGCTGAAGGAAGTATTCAAGACTTACGGAGAGACGCTCGAATATGTCATTGTCGAGGATATCGCCAAGGTGAGTCAATCTACTCCCGCAGCCTTTACCGAAGCCTTAAAAGCCATTTGCAGGAAGGGGCATTCGACGAGGCCGTAGTAGACATCGACGCGATAGCCCACACCGCGTCGCCGTTTCATATCACCGCTGATGATCCGGACGAGGTCATCTTTCCCGCGGTCCAAGGGACTAATAACCTGCTTGCCTCCGCCAAAAACTACGGCAACGACGTCAAGCGTGTCATCCTGACCTCATCCTCCGCTGCGATCGCCTCGTCAAGCGGTGAAGCCGCCATTCGCGACGAGACGGACTGGAACGATTTGTCTGTCCAGGAGGTACGCACGAAGGGCCGCGACGCACACCCATTCGACAAATACCGCGCGAGCAAGACGCTGTCGGAGCGAGCGGCATGGGACTGGTATGAGACGAACAAGGCGGAGCTTGGATGGGATATGGTCGTCCTTAACCCGTCGTTCGTATTGGGGCCATGGTTGCACAAAGCAGAAAACGTCGCGGGACTGAGCACGTCGCTTCGCTACTACCATTCGGTAGTCTTGAAAGGGGAGGCGAGCGATGAGATGCTAGCGACGAGTGGGTAAGCGACATGGACACTCACCAGTTCCCTTGAGATGATTGCTGAATTCTGTGCTAAGGACGTCCTGGGTAGACGTCCGTGACGTTGCGGAAGCGCATACGCTCGCGCTCATCAAACCGGCCGCAGGTGGCGAGCGCATCGTTATAAGCGCAAACGCGTTCAAGTGGCAGGACTTGAGTAGGTGCTTCGGTTGTATCGTGTTTGAGCGGAAGCTGAGAGCCCAGCAGTACTTGTGGCGCGTGATATAGTAGGGGATAGGGTCCCTGCTGGAAACACCTCGTACGATCCTGCAAAGGCTGAACATATTCAATACGTGACAGATAAAGGAAGGCAAATCCTTGGTCTAAAGTACCATAGCATTGGAGAGACGACGAGACACATGTTGCACGAGTTCAAGTGCAGGGGATGGTTATGACCGGCATCGTTGTACGCAGTATTGTCTTACAAAGTCGTGGGGCGACCATTGTGCGCATACACTCTTAATAGAGAAGCAGAAGAGATGGTCGCACATTGAGCTAGAGAGGTAGCGAAATGATGAAGCATTTCTGCGCCAAATAGTCGATCGCTTGCGATTCATCACGAGCGCCGATAGAACGGACGCAAAGCTCTCTCGAGCGTGTTAAATCTGGCACACATGTCCACCCAACCTTCCTGCGCCTTGCGGCTGTCCAGAGGGCTCTTTGTTGGTGCAGGTTTTCCGAGGACATGTACCACGATCTGAAGTGTCCAGAATGACGAAGAGCGTCCAGTGACTTACGCTGGCTTGACGAATGGGTGGAAGGAGAGCAACGCGTCACTGTCATGGAGAGCGGAATCGCAAGTCTATTGTCGAATGATCAAGGAGCGGTCTCATAGAAGGTACCACACACGGACTGGTGGAAGAAGTACTGGTGAGACATCAGGAAAGTGAGAGGTTTCAGGTAACAAGACAGCGACATGTCTCAGGCCTGCATGAGTGATGTTGTGGCGTATTTGTCTATTGTCCGGACGTTGCCGAGGCATTGTTCGAAATCCGTTGCGGGCGCTTAAGCGACTATCCGCGTTACCGCCCCCGTCTTCGTTGTGGTTTGCCATATATCCTGCTCAGCCGCCGTTCACCTTTCTTTCTGCTCTCACCATCTTGAACCGCTCTTTGCGCTCGTACATTTACGTTACTCACAATGCCTCGAGTGCGAGCTGCGGTCAAACCGCCTGGCGGCTCTGCACAAGCCCCCGCCCCCTATCCTGCGGGAGCATCCTCCATGGCAGTCAAGAGACCACCACCAATCAAACGGGCAGCATCCGAGTCACAAGTTCTACCCCCCACGCCTCCTCGTACGACCCACAAGCGCAAGCGTCGCTCTCGATCTCGCGTTACCGACTCGTCCTCTGAGGACGAGGACGCGCACGATGTTCCGGAGCCTGAGTCCGACGAGGAGGATGGACGGAGCGGCAAGAAGAAGGATGGGGAGGTGCACATTGGCCACAAGAAGAGGAAGACGATGACTTTGGACGCAATCGCGGAGGAGCTCAGCCAGGCTCGCGCGGAAGAGATATTCTGGATGGGCGAGGACGCGGCTGGTTCGTCAAATACCGCAGGTCCGAGCAGCAGCAAGCCAGCCCACAGGGTGGTCAAGAACCGAGCATCCACCAGGGCACGTTCTCGCACGCGTTCGCCGTCGTCGTCGCCGCCCCCCGCTCCGCATCTCCTGCGACGCGGCCACACGGGGTTGATCTCGCCACCGCCCTCTCGCCGGGCGCCTGTGGTTGTCCCCCGGCTGGCAACGCCACCTCCTGAGCCAGTCAAGGAGAAGGGCAAGGGCTTCCCCGAACGCGACTCGCCCAATAACCCGTTTCTAGCGGACGACTCTCCTGGCTCCGTACCGGCCAGCGAAGTCCAAAGCTCACCGGAACCACGCACCCCTCAGAAGCATGTGGAGAAGCCAACGCTCACTTATGTCTTGTACGTTTACTTCATTGGATGCCTGAAGCTCATCGATGAATGTGTTCTTCGCCCCACAGCCGTGGTGTGAAAATGCTCGTGTCCAACCCGCATTACACATCCGAGGAAGCTGCCGCAGAAACTGAGGCGCGAGCCCAGCTGCCCGTTACCCATCCCGACTTCTCTCCATCGGACACGGCCGCTCCCAAGCTTCTCTTCCCTGAGGCGAGGAAGCGCGACCTTGCCCGTAGGCGGGCTCATCCGACTGTTCCTCGCCCCACGTCGCCGACTCCCACAACCACCAGGCGTCGCGCCGGTTCATCTTCAAGCGATGAAACACGTGATGTGGCTAACGGCGCCCCTGGTCCATCTACCGTCCTAGAGCCAGAGGTAGATACGGAGGCGATAGCTGCAGCGATGGCCGCGCGTGTTGCGAGACGCATGCACAAGGGCGTGTTCGCGGATGGAGACGCACCTCGCACGAGGCCTAGCAGCCGAAGCGGCGAACCTCGTCTCCCCGAGAAGGACCGCACGGATCCGCTGAAGCGCGCCCTTGGGCCTGTCCGCAAGCGGTAGTCCGAAACGACCTGTCGTTCGACGCATAGCTTGTCAATATCCTTCTGCTGTCCATGGTGCTCCTCAGGTTTTGCCTCTATTCGTCCGGCTATGGCTCCATTAATGCTTCCCCTATTGCGCTGACTCATGCTGTCGCGCTGTCATTACGTATCCTGACCTGCGACACCCACAAACTACCCTACTCATACTCCCATCCTATGCCTCCTATCCGACCACCCTATCCGTCTATCACACGCCTTTTGCGCTATCCGCGATACGTGCCCCTTGCGATACCTCACATCCTACTCTTCCATCCCTATGTTATCAACCAGTGCTTTGTACACAACATAAGCCTGTTCTGTCATGTTCTCGTTTCTTGGAGCTTAAGCTACGTTCGGTTTGCTCTAGTAGACTCATCCAAGACTTGTTATAGAGTCGGCTCGTTCGCGCGGTACTTGTCCCATCTGTTCCCGCAAACATGTCCCGCTTTGTCCTTCAGCAGCAATCACAACGTTATATGTGTGTAGTACAAGTACATTTCGTTTCTCGGATGCCCATCGATATGTCATGTTGCCTCACTTTGCGTCAATCTGCTCAGGTTTCACGACGGAAAGCCGAGAATGAAGACAGTTGAGGTTCATGCGGGCGCTATATCGCGCTATGAATACAGTACAACGAGGGCGCCGGTGGCCTGCGCACTTCATGACGTTTCCGTCAACCGTATGTATTGTGCGAGAATGACGTGCTGCCACCGCGTCAAGGGAGGTGACTTGACGATATATAGGTCTTCCCCTGGACACAGGGCGCTTTGCGGAGTACTATGCCAGTGAAAAGTCGAGGAATACTTGGATAGTGAGTAGTAGCGTTGCAGGGTCTTGTGTATACATACCCCCTCCGAGTCCCCCCGATCGACACTCGTTGTTCTCCGGAAGCACCAAGCACCAACTCCCTGCCTAGGTCAATTCATACACTGTACAGAGGTATGTGTTTGCTCGAAAATCAATATAGACACTCCCGCAGTGCGTGTCGAGAACCCCTATCCGCTACATAGAAGATGCAGCCAGATGGCCACTGGACGTCATCCCGATAAACTTCCAGATCGGTGGGTCGAACTATCCAAACCCAAACATCACTGACCGTAAATGACTACTACGGACCGTGCTCTACCCAAGTTCAACCCAACCCAACAGCAGTTGTATGGTATCGTGCGGCTATCCCGACTAGATACGGTACAAACAGAGCTTAGCTAACTGACGCCATGCACGTTCTCACCGGCAGTGCTGAGCGCTGAGGTTTGACATAGGCCGCGATCCCCTCGTAGGAGTATCCCAGGTTTTTGACGGCATTGTCCTTCTCCGCCGCGTTAGTGGTGTAGAAGTGGTCCTTGGCCGACGAGCTGTACATCCTATACAGCGGCACGGTACCGCATAACTGCGTCCCGTAAACGTAAGCCGCGATGCCCTCCTTGGAGTATTTGAGTCTCTGGACGGCATTGTCCCGCTCGCTGGCCGAAGTAGTATAGAAGTGGTCTCGGGAGGAAGGGCTCCAGAGACGGTAGAGTGGGATGGTATTCGGGGTCTGGTTAGGATGAACTGTCGCCGCATTGCCCTCTTGCAGGTAGCCCAGGTTGGTCACCGCATTCTTCATCTCAGAAGTGTCAGTGGTGTAGAAGTGGTCTCTAGCGGAGGGGCTGTAGGCACGGAGGAGGGGTACAGTGGGAAAGTCGTAAGTGCGGCCCTGTTTATGTGCAATCACGAATTAGATTGGAAGGAGTCAGTTTTGCTATCGCACGTACCTGGCCATGGGTCGTGTGCGTCTGATTATGCACAGGACCCCAAGCGAAGATCAAAGGTTCTTGGAAGCGTTTCATGATCTCCTCTTGGAGCCTGAAGAACGCGTTCCTGCCCTCGCCGTAGAGCGGAGGCATGAAGATTCCGAAGATTCCCATCAACGAGTACGCCTCGTCCTCGAGACGCGTCGTCTCCCGATTCACCCCCCAGGCCATCCGATCGGCGATGGAGTAGTCACCAAGGTTCGCATTCGACTTCAGCAGTGGTACCGGCACCTTCGTGATGTCCCCCAGCACCTCCGCGAGGTCTGCCTTCGTCCCCAATATCTCCCAGTTCTGCGACAAGAACACGACAACCTCGGGTGCGATGAGCTCCTGCAGCGTCCACCCACGTCGATGCCATCTGCTCTTCCAAAACTCGGACCCACGCCGTTTGAGGTCTTCAATCGAGCTGGACCGGACATCGCGCAGGTATGCGAAACAGACGTCGGCGAGGGAGTAGTAGCGATACATCGAGTTAATTGCTTCGGAAAGGTCCGCGCTACTGGTCTTGTCGATGCAGCATGTGTCGGCCCATCCGTACTCGTACCCTTTTTCCTCTGCGAGGATACAGAAGTTGCGGATCTTATCGGAAACTAGGTCGCGAGGGGTGAGAGGTGATGTGGGACGGTAATTGGTGGGGACCGCGGTGTTAGTAGAGGACTCGGCGACATGATGGTGCTCAGCGGGCGCTTTGGTACACATTGTACGAAACGCCTGAACATCCTGGAAGGTATCCTCGTGTTCATCCCACGTGTGGGAGAGGATCGCGTAGCCCCCGGGCACAAGCTCTGGTATAGCGAAGAACTTCAGCTCGGCAGAGACGGTCTTGAGCAACCACATAGTGGTTGACCTGAAAGTGTTTTAGTAGAGATTATAACGGGTTTCGACGTACGGTCGGACGCACCCGTTTGAAGGTTAGCAGATCGAATGATGGACGACGGGCTTCGGCCGAGGGAAGCCAGCTATCCAGTGTAGGACTACGGGAAGATTTCGACCGGTATGATCAGACTGGGTCGGCAGCACATGTTCGAAAGGGTAAAACTCACTTAGAGATACAAGACGATGAGAGCTGGGGACAAGCATTCGATGGGGTGTTATGCTATATATGCTTGGACCTGCTACACGACTCAGTGGGCTGGCAGGAAGAAAGCACTGGTCAACCACACCGGTCGTCGAGTACGCATGACATCCGTTAGCAGAACCTTGAGTTGAGAACACACTCATGAACCAACGTGTGGCGTCGCGTTGAAAGCGCACCGATAGTACGAGGAGCTGATACGTGTTGAAGCACAGCCATGTCGGATATGGAAACCTCGACAGCTTTGATCATCCCGAATACTATACAACCCACCAGACGGCAGAGTGATGATACATGTTTATGAATGAGAGGTGGTCGCGATCAGCAACAGTAGTACGAGAAGTGAAGAGCAGGGGACGGACATGAATGAGAAGATGAACCTTCACATGGTAATGAAGTGAGGGATGAATGCCGTAGGCCGCAGCAGATACGCACAGGGAAAACGATCGAGTTCGAGGCACAGAGGCACGAAAGATGACTGGGGAGAGCGCCAAGGGCAAGGGCGAAGAACGGGCGCGGGAGCAATCAGGAGGAGGGACAGTTCATAAGGACTAGTCGAACTCCCAAAACGATGGGATGAGCGAGCCAAACCGACAATTCCCAGGGCCCGTCAACGCGTTGAGCGAGTATGTAGCTTGTCCAATCACACACGGTCCCCGGGAGACGACAGCGCACATATCGAGCAGGGCTCAAGTTCATAAACGCGCGGCTGAGCTTCATCGCCGACTCGAACGACCCAGCAGCATGGCCGTCTGTCGAACTCTGTGGTATCGAAGTCAAGCCATATCTTGGTGCTGTGTGCTGACGCGTTGCGCCTACACCCTACTCGTAATAGCAATGGGTTCCGAAGATGGGGGATGTTGGTCGTGTGGTTGCTGGTGGTGTGTCTGACGGGATTGCGCGTGGTGCATGCCGTTATACGATGAGATGTGCAGGTATAAATGCCGGCCTGGTCGCACTCGTCTTCAGAGCTAGAGTCGTGATACGCGTTGTGGTTCGAGCGGCGCGAAGAGGACCCGCCATTCGTGCTCCCGCCCCTATGGAGTTTAGCCCCGGTACGGAGGGGTGCGTACCAGTCGCCATTGCTTCTAGGTCTACGAGCCATGCACGAGGAGCTGGTGGACGTTGGCAGTCAAGGGCCCAGACACCGGTGAGAAACGAGCGACTTTCGCTAAGCTCTGCGGTCACGTGCTTCATACGTCGGATTCGGCCAGAGATCTGTCGGTAGGTGACGATATGTGTCAAGAGTTCTCTCCATCGGCTGCGGACGCACTAACTCCCAGATCTGCCATGCAGTACCTCGTGATCTTGAACGATTTTCGAAGCCAGTTACACTAGAATATGACTGTCTTGAGCACCGAAATATAGCTAGACGTTGTCAATGCATTACAATGAGTGATTAGACGTGATACCTTCTCCATAAGACCATCGTAAACTATGACTATAACGTGGTGGAGAGGGGCCTGCTTAACGCCAAGCAACTTGGGCGCCAAAGAAAACGCGTCGCGGGTGGCGCTCGGCGGCGTGTCGTATCTTGCGGTCTCCGTGGCGTGCGTCTCGCGTGGTCCACTACCACTCTGACCACATGGACTCTGCCACTAGCAGGAAGACTGCGGAAGAGCTGAAACAGGCAGAAATCAGGAAACAAATCGCCTTGCTCCAAGCCCAGCTCAGCAACGACAGCACGTCGGAAACGGCATTGGCCCACCAGCTGCCTTCATCTCCGAAACGAAAGCGACCAAGCACCAGCGTCCTAGTTCCTGAAACACCTTCTAGTATGTACTTAATACTGCAGACTATGTTTGAGGTGAACTGACTTTGTTGCAGAGAAGAAGAAAGTTGCCAGGCATGAGTCCGAGAGGCAAAGACTCGAGAAGGCCACACCGGTGGCTATCCCATCCTCCGGGAGAGCCGCCCCCGGCTCATTGCCCAAGGCAGGACCGTCGTTCCCATTGCCACGAGACAGGACGTCTGCGGCTCCTACCCCGTCTTCGAGTGTCTTGCAGAGGCTTGCCAAGGCCCACAAACAGAAGAACGCTTCTTCTGAGCAAGAGGTTGTTGCCACCCGTTCCGCTGCATTCTCTGCACGACCTCCTCCGCCAGCTCCCGGTGATAATCCGACACGAAGAGAAGAGGATATGACCGTCATCGAAGATCTTCCTCTTGGGCCTGCCGAACACAAGCCTCCTTTCGACGATCCACACTTTGAGAGACTGGAGCCTAATTCTGGCATACGCCTATCGTGCGTCCTCATGTTGACAGTCCTCCAAGATAGCTAAGGAATGACTTTGATCCAGATCACGCGTGCTACCTCATGCAGACTTTCAGGACCACCTTCGAGGACGGTACTATCTATCGCCTTCCAAGCTATACTCAGTCGTCCGCCTGCTCCCAAACAAGCAGGGTTACGACGTCCCCGTGTCGGGTGACTGGGTCACCATTGCAGTTGTCGCCGAACGCGGCAAGATGAAGTACACCCAGGCACCGCCCGTCGGCGTCACCCACGACGACAAGCTGAAGCAAGACGGCGACCAGGACAAGATGGACGAACTCCCGTCTCTCGACACGCCTTCTGCACAGGCTGGGTCGTCTCGCCCGCCCCCATACCAGAAACGTCAGAAGCGGCCAGAGGAGGGTGGGAAGCAGGGCGGGAAGAAGTACGTGAACATGCGGCTGATCGACTTC